>NC_092354.1:60937241-61232725 GCF_963676685.1 Mytilus edulis | reverse complement strand
TACCATTTTTTAATTAGTGCACAATCTTTGAGAATGATTTAAATAACCAGTGAAGGATATCCCTGCTTCTGCGTAGTTTGGGCATTCCAACAATGACGTCACTATATTAAAAATATAATATAGGTTGGATTTATTCATACTGATTTTTAATTTCCAGATTGTCAAAGATATGTAAATAAGGTTACAAAGGAGAGCTCAATATTTGATAATTTCTAGAGAAACAGAAGGGAAATGCGTAAAAAAGTGTTTAAAGTCAATCTATTCATTTATGTCTCCCCATCTAATCAATCTCAGAAAGATTTGTTGGGGGGTTTTCCACACTATAAAAACAAAATGAATGATGTGACATAATGTCACTCTGGTCAACCCCATAGGGGATTGACGGCTTGAAGCCGTCTTTCCCCTAAAAAATAGACTTTTGTTTTGGGTGAAATATAATGCATAACAATAACATCATTTTCTAGCATAATTAACAAGAAGAACGAAACTCAAATGTTAATATTCATTGATTTACCTGTTTAAACATCTCGACTGCAATCATAAGAAAGCATGTCATTAACCATTTAAAAATAGCGTTATGAAATTGGAAACTATAGTAACACCACTGTTTTTACACCTGCAACAGAAATACTTACAGTTCCCGGCAATTTCTTCTGACTTTTCCGTTTTATTCATTGTAATTTTAAAGCAAAAATTACGAATTTGCCGGTGACGATTATTTATAAATCAGTCAGCGTTATGCACTTCGGAAGCGAAAAGTAACGCGAGAAACGACACAAAAATACGGTTGTATAATCTTTGAAATTTGTTAATTTCAATTTTTTTTCTAGGGAAGAGTACCATACACTTGTATGTTGATAAAAATGTAACATATAACCGGGCGGGGACCTTTAGATATTATTATCCTCGGGTTCTAACCAGTTTCCTGGGATTTGAAGAGCAATTCCAAAGTTCTAAAGTCAATAAACAGTTAACACTATCACTATCAAATATGAAATAAATACTATACAACATAAAACGAATTTCAACACCTATCAACCTAACCCCGAAACCTGTTTAAAACCCTTTCAGTCTGATACTTTTTCTAAAACCAACCGTTTGAAACTTCGGTTTGAATCCTAAATGTATGAAACCAGTCTGAAACCTAAATGTATGGAACCGGTCTGAAACCTAAATGTACGAAACTGGTCAGACGGTTTGGAACTGGTTGAAACCTAAATGTTAGAAACGGGTCAGACGTTTTGGAACTATTGTCTGAAACCTAAATGTTTGAAAAAGGACAGATGGTTTGGAACTGGTCTGAAAACGAAATGTTTGAAACGAATGTATGGAAACTATTTCAACTGTTGGACGTATGAAACTTTATTAAAATATACCAGGATATTTATAAAACTGTTGAAACAGGGTACGTAACAGCAAATACTCACTGTAATAGTGAGAGATGTGGAACGCAAAATCTTAGCACTGACCCTGTTTATACAACTTCCACGAAACCCAAACTATCTATTTCTTCTCAGCAGGTTTCAAACGGGGTCGCCCCGATATTCCGACACCCCGTTAGTCCGACACCCCATTAGTCCGACACCTCATTGGTCCGACACCCCAATAGTCCGACACACCAATAGTCCGACAAAGCACGGTAAATAACCGCCGAAATATAAAGGTCAGGGAATAATTGCAAACAGTATAAAGAAAAAAGAAAATTGCATATCAATTAAAGAATATCTATATGAACGACCCCTTCCCAAGTCCCTACACTCCTTCGTAGAATCTTGATATTTGAACTAGTATTGCTTATGTGTATATCACAGAAACAGATAATATCATGTGACCTGTTTGATATTACCATTGAAAAAGTACCATGACTACGTCCATATAAGAAAACCCAAGGTCCTTGCAAGTTTTGGTAAACTAATTTAAGATATGTTCTATTATGGGAACACATTCTACTAAAAAATAAATGTCATTAGCAGTCTCTCATCATAATGAATCGTGTACACATGATAAGGTCTAGGATACAGTCAAAACTGGAAAAACTGTCATTTTACCATAAAGAGGGACTATTGATTCCAACCATTACTATTTCGATTCATATATATACAGTACACGAACTTAATTACCGAACACTGAGAGCCATGACGAGTGTGTTTAAGTTTATAACATCTATATATATAGTGATACTGTCCAATCGGTTATCATATTTCTATACAAAGAAAACTTGATTAAGGTTAAAACTTCGATATAAATGGATGACATGTGCTGTCAGGATGAACATGAACTGAATAGTCAGTCACGATCATGTGAAACTCAACTCATTTCATTCATACAAGAGCTTGCAGCAAATAACAACAATAACACACAAATAGACTTAATTATAATGGACTTTGCCAAAGCATTTGACAAAGTCCCTCATAAAAGACTTCTATACAAACTTAAATATTATGGTATTCAAAAAGAAACACTCAACTGGGTCGCTGCATTTTTAAATGACAGAACACAAACAGTTGTTCTGGATGGAGAGTCATCTGACCTGGCTCCAGTCACCTCAGGTGTCCCTCAAGGCACAGTCCTGGGCCCAGTATTATTCTTGGTATATATCAACGACCTACCAGAATACCTATCATCCAGTAAGCTCAGACTGTTTGCCGACGACAGTATCATCTACAAAACCATCAAATCTCAAAGTGACTGTGATGCACTCCAGTTAGATTTAGATGCAGCTGCTAGGTGGGAGCAAGACTGGTTGATGGCTTTCCATCCAGACAAATGCACAGTCCTTACAGTCTCACAGAAGAAAAACCCATTCAAACATGACTATATCCTCCACGATCACAAACTGGAACTTGTCTCTTCAGCTAAATATCTGGGCATTACACTTCAATCGAACCTAAAATGGTCAAAACATACAGACAACATCATAGCTAATGGCAACAAATCTCTGGGCTTCTTAAAAAGAAACTTAAAAACATCATGTCAGAACATCAAAACTCAGGCATATCTGGCACTAGTCCGTCCAAAACTGGAATATTCATGTTCAGTGTGGGACCCTCACACAGTTGAACAAACCTCCAAAATCGAGATGGTCCAAAGGCGAGCTGCCAGATATGTCTGTAACAGATACCATAACATCAGTAGCCCGACAGATATGATAAACACCCTAAACTGGCCAACTCTACAGGAAAGAAGAACACGCACAAGATTAATAATGTTCTACAAAATAATACATCAAATCGTAGCTATACCATCTGCTATTCTCATACCATCAGACAGTAGAACCCGCAAAAACCATAATTATACTTTTAGACACATTTCAACCAAAAAAGATACATATAAATATTCATTTTTTCCATATACCATAACTCAGTGGAACTTATTGCCGATGCAAACAGTCGCTGTCGCCACAGTCGACACTTTTAGAGAACAGCTCACACCAGCTGTTCTCCACAAATTCATCTAACTCATTATTAGCCTATGTACATAGTTTTAATCACCTTTTTAAAAAAAAAAAGTTAAATTACGCACTCAAATTTATTTCCATATATTTTTGTCTTTGTTTTTGTAAATATATATATATAGGCCACGCTGCGCGCGCAAACAGTAAATAATCTTCAGATCATTGAAGGACTACTGAAAACCTAAAGAAGAAGAAGAAGAAACATTTGCCACTGGACAGTAGACAAAAATTAACTACCGATCATGTATTCAAACCGTCATGTCCATGAATGATGACATAAGCAACAATATTTGTAATTGCATATTCATAAAGCAGCAAACTTTCTGTAATTATATTTTAGTTATTTTCATTTGTGTTCTTTGTTGCATCTTTAAAAACACAACTTATCGGTTGTCTTTCAAACAAACCAGACAAACATGTGACATGAAAATAAATTTAGCTACAAACTCCACTTCTCTTGACATTGACACTGTTACAGGAAACTACTTGTTTTCATTATTTCTTTTTACCAGTACATTCTTTATGGAGAACGCACCAAACTTTACAAAGTTCTGTTTGGTTCACCTCTATTTTAAGTGTTTTGTTATTAAATGCAATATCAGTATTTAGTTCAAATATATAATCTTAAATTAATCCTAATTCTAATGACGTCATTTTTTCGTCATTTTTCATTTTTTGATGCTCTGTTTTACTAATTCTAATGACGTCATTTTTTCGTCATTTTTCAGTTTCAAATAGGACGTCACTTGGCGTAGAGGTTTAAACGTATTCGGATGTGTCTACTTTTGTGTTTCAAATGTCTGGTTATGTAAATGTATTTCAGTTGTTTCCTGTAATTAGTTAATACTTCAGCTTTATCATGTACATCTTTTGAATATTCATTTTATTAAATTTACTGTTTGCAAAAGTATAAATTACTCTAAATTATAGGGATTTTCTGGTAACTTAACGGAAAACCCTTGCCGTTTTTGGCACAACCTTTTTGATCTTTTGGTCCTCGATGCTGTTCAACTTTGTACTCGTTTCGGCTTTCAAACTTTTGTATCTGTGCGTCACACATAGGTCTTGTGTGGACAAAATACACTTCTGGCGTATTAAAATTTTGAACTTGTTGCCTTTTGTTGGCTGTTGTTCGTGTGATTCTTTGTCAATTGTGTTCTCCAATTTATTTATATTGTAGTCCTGTGTTGTCATTTTGATGTTATATTTCACATGGCCATAAAAGTGCGAGGTTTGGCATGCCACAAAACCAGGTTCAACCCACCATTTTTTCCTTTAAAAATGCCCTGTACCAAGTCAGGAATATGGTCATTGTTATATTATAGTTCGTTTCTGTGTGTATTACGTACGTTGTGTCGTTTGTTTTCTCTTATTTTTGAATGTAAATTCACATTGCGATAAGACGTGTCACGGTACTTGTCTATCCCAAATTCATGTATTTGGTTTTGATGTTATATATATATGTTATATTTGTTATTCTCGTGGGATTTTGTCTATATGTGTTACATTTAAGTGTTATGTCGTTGTTCTCCTCTTATATTTAATGCGTTTCCCTCGGTTTTAGTTTGTTATCCCGATTTTGTTTTTTGTCCATGGATTTATGAGTTTTGAACAGCGGTATACTACTGTTGCCTTTATTTAATGTATTTGCTTTAAATAATTCACTCTTCAATAATACACCACACCAAATCAACTTCGCATCTTACATACAAACTTTTATTCAGTAAAGCCTAATTGGAGCCTTAACTTTCTTATTTCCCTCCTTTGGGAGAAACACAAAGTAGCGTATCGCCATGTTAGTTATTTGACAAAACTTCAAAAAGTACATTTAGTTTTACCAAATGGTCGCTACTCGGCACCTCAGTCAGATTTTCTGTATTTGGTTTGAGTAAATATATGCCATTATTTTCACTATTACCAACCAACCTTGATATTCCTAAGTTGCATTACCTGTCCTCAGTCATTTGATGGACAAGATCAATGAGTTTTGATATCAATTGAAAATTAAGGTGAAAATAGAATTATGATCACTTTGGCAAGTTTTGCCTTTTACCAACTAGCAGTAAACCTTTGGTGCATGGGATGTCCGTTTGATTGGTCGAGGTCTATAATTTTCCACAAATGTCAGAGAGGTGACGTTTTATCCGATATCTCGTGTAGAGAGAGTACCACGATCTCTGCAGGTTAAAAACATTGCAACAATGAGGGGTCGTCGGTAGTCTTTTGTCTGAGCCTGTTGCAAGGTAAATGTGTGTCCCTATTAAATATACGTTTATCATCCAGCAGCACTCCAAGTTTCATGGACCTTTTTTCACCCCTGATGGTATCTATTACAGTACCTACCTGTTGTATTTATTGTTAAATTGTTTTCGCATGTAATATTTGTCACTGTGCATTAAGCAAAATTATAATATTGTAAGTACTTCATGAATTATGTTATTATAATTATGAGGACTCTCAGGTGGATTAGTTTTAACTAATGATATTATTATCTTGAAATGAAGGTAATGTATTTCTTCGTTCATTTTTTCCTAATGTGCTTTGTCTATTATATGCCTTTTCATCTCATCTTGCCCAGCATTTGGCGTTTTTGACTGTCGTCGTCCGTTAACTTTAACAAAAACCTTCTCCTCTGAACCTACTGGGCCAAATTTCAAATTCAACCAAATTTGGCCACAATCATCATTTAGGTATCAGCTAGTTTAAAACATGTGTCCGATGAACCGGCCAAACAAAGCGGTGGCTGGCATGGTTATAAATAGAACATAGGGGTAAAATGTAGATTCTGGAATATATCTCTCTAAATCCAAAGTAATAAGAGCAAATCTGAAATGGGTATAAATTGTTTTCTAGATCAAGAGGCCACAATTAAAAATATTTTGGTTTGCCCAAACCCTACCCAAAGGTTGAGACAGTGGGTAGGTAGGTAGGCATTTTCTTTTTTTTTTTTGAAAAAGAGAAATTGAAGTATCGGGTGTCTATTAGTCTTAATGCCTATCTGATAAAAAAAAAAACTTCTTCAAATCAGAACAATAAAAGAATTTGAGTAGGCAGCTTTTTTCTGGGTAGGTAGCGTTTGGGCAAACATACCTATTCTTTTTTATGGCCAGATCTATTTGCCCTGAAATTTTCAGACAAGTACAACCTGTTGTTGGGTTGCTGTAACTGAAATTTGTAAATTTTCAGGAAATTTTGCAGTTTTAGGTTATGATCTTAAATGTTATGATAGATAGAGCTAAACTGTACGATCTACAAAGTCAAACATGACCAAAATGGTCAATTGACTCATTGATTTTTCTTCTCCTCTGAAGCTACTGAGAAAAATTTAACCAAACTTTGCCACAATCAGCATTATAGTATCTAGTTTTAGAAATGTGTTTGGTGACCATGCCATCCAACCAACATATAAATAGCAGACATGGCTAAAAATATAACAAAGGGGGGAAATGCAGTTTTTGACTTATATTTCTGAAATTAAAGCAAAAGAATAACGGTTGCATCAATTATAAATAAAAATATCAGTAAAGCGACACAGGTTCCTTGTTACATGCTTGTTGTTGTAGAGATTATAACACAATTTGACTATTGTACCCCTATTTTTGACATTTTTACCTATTATGTTTGTTTTAATTTGTTCAAATATTGTTGTCAATATAGTGGAATTTTACACGACTATCATGCAAGAGAGAGGTTCAGAGAATATGTCCATTATGTAATGAGGGAATAGGGATGAGTTTCATATATTGTTCATCTGTAAAAATGCTGATGCAACTGATCTTAAATCAATGTGTATACCATATTATTATGTTATGAATCCAAGCAAGAACAAAACTGGCTTGCTGCCTATATGTAACGTACAGGTTCAAAGGAAATTATAAATTTTTGTGAAAAAATTATGAAATACTTTAAATGATTATGTACCAATTATCCTTTATAATATAATATGTATTTATGTTTCGTCTGTTCTGTTTTGATATGTATTATATTGACCTCTTGTACACCTGTATGAGTCTGAGGTTATGAATAAAATCTTGAAAATATATCTATAAACCCAGATTTAAACTACTGTTTATAAGGAAATGCTTCTACCAAGTCAGGAATATGGCAGTTGTTATCCATTAATTTGATGAGTTTGGGCTTTTGATTTTTCCATTTGACTAAAGACTTTCCGTTTTCTTCAGAGTTTGGTATTTCCTAATTTTACTTTTTATTAAATGATATTGTTCAATTATACCCGTGTCAGACTAATGGGGTGTCGGACTATTGGGGTGTTTAGTTTATTTTGGCCCATAGTTTTAGAAAAGAAGATTTTTGTACAAGTTACAAAAATGATGAAAAGTTGTTCAAAATTGACTATAAAGGGCAATAACTCCTTAAGGGGTACTCTCACAATTTTTATCATGCTGACTTATTTGTAGATCCTACTTTGCTGAACAAAATTGCTGTTTATAGTTTATCTCTATCTATAATAGTATTCAAGATAATAACCAAAAACTGCAAAATTTCCTTAAAATTACCAATTTTAGGGCAGCAACCCAACAACGAGTTGTCAGATTCATCTGAAAATTTGCAAGGGGATATATCTTATTCTGATGGACATTTAAATCTTGAAAGGTTTGCCCTAAATGTCTTAGTTTTAAAGATATAAATCAAAAACTGCATTTTACCACTATGTTCTAATTTTAGCCATGTCAGCCATTTTGTTTGTTAGGCAGTGTCATCGGACACATTTTTTTAACTATATACGACAATGATAATTATGGCCAAGTTTGATTTAATTTGGCCATGTAGTTTCAGAGAAGAAGATTTTTGTACAAGTTACAAAAACGGACGAAAATTTGTTAAAAATTGACTATAAAGGGCAATAACTCCTTAAGGGGTTGACTGACAATTTCAGTCTTGTTGACTTATTTGTAGATTTTACTTTGCTGAACATTATTGCTGTTTACAATTTATCTCTATCTATAATAGTAATCAAGATAATAACCAAAAACTGCAAAATTTCCTTAAAATAACCAATTCAGGGGCAGCAACCTAACAACGGGTTGTCTGATTCATCTGAAAATTTCAGGGCAGATAGATCTTTACCTTATCAACAATTTTACCCCATGTCAGATTTGCTCTAAATGTTTTGGTTTCAAAGATATAAGCCAAAATATACATTTTACCCCTGTGTTCTATTATTAGCCATGGTGGCCATCTTGGTTGGATGGCCAGGTCACCGGACACATTTTTTGAACTAGATACCCCAAGGATGATTGTGGACAAGTTTGGTTAAATTTAGCCCAGTAGTTTCAGAGGAGAAGATTTTTGTAAAAGTTTACGGACAACGGACGACAAGTGATGAGAAAAGCTAAAAACCGTATATTGAAAGAATGCTCAAAACAACTAGCACCTGGACTTACAATGATATTCCAAAAATCCATCAACACTGGTACATTACCAAGAGACTGGCTAAATGCAAACATATCAAGTGTCTTCAAAAAGGGAGACAAACATGCACCAGAAAACTACAGACCAGTATCCTTAACATCTGTACCATGCAAGCTACTGGAACATATAATCTGTAGACATATACTTAAACATCTAGAGAAGCACAGAGTACTTACATCACTAAACCATGGCTTCAGGTCAGGCTATTCCTGTGAAACCCAACTGCTAGTCACACTACACGACTTCATGAAAGCCTTAGACGCAGGAAAACAAATTGATGTAGCTATACTGGACTTCTCCAAAGCGTTTGACACTGTGCCACACAACAAACTACTGCACAAAATGAACAAATACGGTATAAGAGGACCACTAAACAAATGGTTGGAGATGTTCCTAACCCAAAGGAAAATGAAAGCTGTCGTAGATGGGGAGGAATCAGAAGAAGCTTCAGTTGACTCCGGTGTACCACAAGGTACAGTTCTAGGACCCCTTCTCTTCCTCTGCCACATAAACGACCTTCCAGATTCAGTACAATCATCTGTCAGACTTTTCGCAGATGACTGCCTCCTGTACAGGAACATAAATAGTCAACATGACCACACACTCCTACAACGAGACCTCCAAAACCTAGAAGTATGGGCCACAAACTGGGGCATGCGCTTCAATGCAAAGAAGTGCTATATACTTAGCATTAAGAATAAAAGCCAGAAGATGTACAGCCTAGACGGACATGTACTACAACAAGTCCAACACAACCCATATCTAGGCTTACAAATATCAGAAGACCTAAAATGGACCACGCACATCTCAAATGTTGCCAAGAAAGCCAATTCGACACTCGGCTTTCTAAGAAGAAATCTACGCTTCTGCCCAAAAGATTGCAAAAAGACCGCATATATATCATTAGTACGATCAACTATGGAATATGGTGCCATAATATGGGACCCATATACACAACATGATATAAATCAATTGGAAAGAATACAACGCAGAGCAGCTAGATTCATCACAGGCGACTATAGGTCTAGAGAAGAGGGGTCGGTCACCAAAATGCTAGCTGAGTTAGAACTAGACAACCTACAAACAAGAAGAACAAGTCAACGGCTAGTATTTCTGTACAAAGTGGTTGAGGGGTTGGTCCCAGCTATTAATCCCGACGATTTTCTTGTAAAAAGTAAACCTAAGAGGAAAATCAAACCCAAAACATTTGACAATTTTGTATGTGCCAATATAGTGACAAATTCAGTGAAGAACAATTCTAAGGCACTAGATACTATTCCAAGCAACACCGATCCATATAAGAACTCTTTCTTCGTCAAGAGTGTACTACATTGGAACCAACTAGAGGATCGTATTGTATGCGCAGATACAGTTGAGAGCTTCAAGGCTGCTCTCCAACACCGCCAATAGGTGTCTCTCTCTCCCGTTGAGTAAAAGCCAGAATTGGTATCTTCAACGTATACATACAGATACAGATACAGACAGAAGCTTACTTGACCTTTCAGGTCAGGTGAGCTAAAAAGGCAGGACAGAGATTACAACTAAAAAAAAATGCAGGACAAAATTTTTCATCCTAGTCCCCCCATAAAAATCAAATGGTAGCTCCCTAATCCTGCTACTAGTCCTTAAATATTATCGGTCCAACCTTTCTATTCTTCTTCTTTCAACGTCTCGGATACGAATGACAATTTACACTGAAAGCTACCCACTATTTATACTTCTAACGCGGACCTCGAAGAAAGCACCCTAGCAACAACTGTACAGGTAAAGCGTCTGATAGCAACCAAGGACATGAAGGATAAAGGGATGATTTTAGATGTAGTTTTCAATGATAAAAAGATTAAATGGGAAACTCATATATATAGATTACGGAAAAAATATAACTGTAGAAATATTATAGAGGTTACCACTGGGAAAATATATCTGTGATATATATCAAATCAAATATATTTTATTGTCAATTAAAGACACCAATTACAGGCAGAATAATCACAAGTTAAATTTGGTACAATGATTACAAAATGATTACAATTATTTGAACATTTTGAATACATTTTTTACAATCAAATCAATGATTACAACGAAAAGACAAGAAACATGAGAAACACACAATGTGTATTTATAAACTGTATTGTGTTTCAACTTTGACAAATACGGTGATCCTAAAAAATATAGGAAACTGAATTTCAATATTCTGGGTTTTCCCCTGGTGCTTTCATGATAGGAATAGAAATCATTGTGTCTACTACTAATTTAACGTCCCCATTTGGAATGAAAATAAACTTTTTTAAGTCAGTGCTTCCATGATGAAACAGGTTTAAAATGTATTGAAATATCGTATGGCAATCTGTACATCTGTTAACATTTGTGTACTTTTACAAAAAAAAATCCTGAGATTTCAATTGTGGTGTGAGCCCTAAATAGATTATCCAGTTCTTTTAAATAAAGTGTGTATGGTGTATTGTGAATGAATATTAATATTTAACGTAATCAAGTGTAACAGTTACCTTTTTTATGATTATTTATCAGAGATAAGATTTTTGATTTATATGAGATATTCTGATTGATAGATGTACGAAAAAAACGTAAAACAAATTTCTCGAAAGAATGCCACATTTTACATGAAAATGACGAACTAGATAATTAGTAAACACGTTAAATAAGTTGGTTTTATAGTACTAACAAGCTTATGATCCTGTATCATTTTTTTACATCCGTTTTAAGTATACTTTTAAAGCATTTTATTCAGTTTGCTTCATTCCCGCCAAAATCGCCCTTTTGACGCCTCCTATTGACATTGTCAGTGCCCCCCCCCCCGAGTATTGTGACGTTACCATGGACCTTTGACGTTCTACACAAATCAACAAGATTTGTGTGTAGAAGCCATAAATGTCCCTTTGGCAGCCAGAGGGTTAAGTAATGGGGACATACAAGTATTAATTACAGTGTTCTCCCCAGGATTTTTGGATAGCACCAGGGTAACGCGTGACGAAATGAATTTTACAGTATTTTGTGTCGCTTTGCGTCGCTTATTTTTATTCTTGTTACTTTTTGTCATTACCTGTTTGCCTTTGTTTTGTTTACTGTGGAACTGTGTTGTAGGACTTTGGGTCAGAAAATTATTGGTAGAAAAAGTAAATTAATAAACAGTTTGTATACTTTAATATCTTTGAAGAATAAATAAAAGAAAGCACAATTAGTCTTTAAGCTAAAGTCACTTCTTATATTTTGATCAAGCCATTTTGTCCCGATACTTGTAGTTACACTACACATTCCCCATAACAATGAACTTTGAACAAGATTTTTGATACAGAACCTTCAGTAAATTAAAAGCTATTTTCCATAGTTTTAGATCTGATTCTTTTAGACAACAACAGATTTGTTTTTATGATTAATACTTTGTTACAGACATGGAGAGTACTTCAAAAGAGTTTTCTATTCACAAGGTTCATCCCTAGCTTTAGTCCTGCGTGGAAATGTATTAGAGTTGTGGCAGTAGGCTTTTTAGACCTGTTACAGTCAAACATTTTTAACATCGTATAAATTACCAATTTATAATAATATGTCTGTGCATCAATAATGGTATGATTCTCAAAAATAATTTGCAAAACATTTTTGTTGGTATGTTCTAAGAATGTTTTCATCCTTAATGTAACATTCTAATATAATTTTGCATTCAATTTGTACTTTATTTTTATTTGCAATGAGAAATTATATGTGAGGAGCATTTATTTGTAATTAGCAAAATCAGGGGAAGTAACTCCACAATTAATTCCTAAAAGGCAAATTATTTTGACTTGAGACTGGCGTAATAGGGTTCATTAATAAATGTCTGCTTGTCCCTCACAAGTCTGTTATTTAAATTATGATCTCTTAATTAATTAAAACACAAAAGAATCATGTACATCGATTAAATCCAATCATCAAGGTTAACCTCAACAGGTAAATCGATCACGTGGTGTAAACAATCATCTTGTCAATACTGGATTAAACTGGTTAGAACTGGTCAATTTTGATGTAAAGTTGAAGTCATCTGAAACTTTACCGATTTTAATACGATTTTTTTACCGAAAACTTTAGCACCACGGAAAAAAATTATACATCGCGGCAAGAACGATACCACCGCGGCAGAAAATTATACATCGCGGGCCCGTGGTCCTTTAAGGGCCTGGGGAGAACACTGAATTATAGTCAAGGTTTCCACAATAACCCATTATTGCATTGATGGTGTCATAAGAATTCTTTATAGCTTTGTGTCACAGTTACAGTATAGGGAAAACAGTAGTAATACATTTTCCCAGCATTAGGTTGGCCTTTTGTGTACCCAAGACAGGTAAAGGAAGTCAACTTAGGAGCGCTGTGATTGGATGTAAGGGTGCAATATATTTTTTTATTTATCTATGAATTACTGCAGTGTGTAAATTTACAATATAAATTTTAAAACCTATTGAAATATTTTCTAGAGAATTATTCGAAAAGGCTTCTAAAATTTCATAAATTTGGTGCAAAATGACGGTGGGCATGGATAACATAACCCTAAACAAGCTCTGTTGGAAATTGGCCGTTTCAGAATCTAAAGCATCATGGGTAATTTCATTGTTCGTACCCCAAAATGAAAATAACGTCACGTCATTGGTTAAATTTCCATTGTTTATGGCATTTTTAACCAATGAGGACGTTTTGGTGTACCTTACCTTACCTCTGTATCTTTACCCCCTTCAATGGAGAACCACACAGTTTCTATGTGTTGAACAGGTGTACACTTTTGAAATATTACACAGGATGCATTAGATTCTGAAACGGCGAATTGGTCATGATACTATTTGGCTTCAATTTTTAGAATACAGTACTAACAGCACACATAACTGTTTTATCCAGGTTTTTATTATAAAAACTGGTAAATTTTATAGAAAGTGTTTAAATAGTTAGAATTGTCGCCTATGGCATGTATGGCAGAATAAATAGTACCGTTTTCCCTGTAAGTATTGTGATGTACAGTCAAGCAAACTGTCTTATATATTGCTTTGCTAATTTTAAAGCTAAATTGCAGTACTTATTCATAAGTTTGTCGAATGCAAATACCCAATATTTACTTATGAGGTTTCAACTGCTTGCCTGTGTCGATGAACTTTCCTGCAGCCGATAATAATACAAGAACGACAACTCTATTGAGTAGGTATACACCGAAAACTAGTTCGGATTAACAATGGAAAATATCCGTATTGATAAGCTATTTGATCAGATGTCTGAACAATGGAAAATATCCGTATTAATAAGCTATTTGATCAGATGTATCAACAAATCGGCACTAAAGTACATCCACCGATTGAAGGTGTTCTTGAAGGCTATAATATCGATAGTCCCTCTAATAGAAGAATTGATGAGATATTGTATGAATCACAAAAAATGGCCAAACTATTAAGCTTACAATTAAGAAAAAATGGAAAAGAGAAATGGATCGGGTTTTCTTTCAGTAACATTATGTTTTACTTGAAAACTTGTGCGATTATGTTTTATTTTGTAAGAGTATCTTTAAATCATATTTGTTTTACTGTTAGTTCAAGCTATGTTGTATCCAGACCTTCGAATTCTTTCTTTAATGCAAAGACTTTTTCACAAATATTTTAGCATTCTTGTGTTTTGCATGCTACAACGTTAGTTTGCACCTGAGACAAAAATAGGGAAAATCAAATAATATTGGACAAAAGTTACAAGTAACTCTTTCAAGAAGGTCGTCAAAGTTGAACCCTATATATAGATCAACCATTGTTAACTATTAATTAAAGTGGCATGACATACATTGCCTCAATGTGTCTGTTTGAGGTTTCCCTATCCATCTTATCCAATTATTAATACTAATTAAGTACTATACTGTTTATCCGCAAATATAAATTTATCAACACTTGTAAAAACAGAGATTATGTGATCAATTTAAGCAGAATTGGTATACAACTATTTTTAACTCACCAAAATGTCTTAACTACAAAAATTTTAAATATAATCATGGTTTAGAATTTTTTTTACTTAATTTACCAGATGATTTGAAAAAAGCCTTATGCAATTTAAGATGTCTAAATCATCGACTCCTTATTGAAAGGGGTCGCTTTTGGGGTATAGAACGTGACGACAGAATTTCTGACATATGTAACAAAAACCAACTAGGTGATGAATATCATTATTTATTTAATTGTACTTTTTTCAATAATGAAAGGAAATCTTTATTACCTTGTAATCTTATTACCAACCATAATACTGACAAATTTTATGAATTATTTAATTCTGACTCTTACAATGTTGTTCTTAAAATTGCAAAATTTTGTAAAATTGTACTAGCTGTTATTAATTAAACTAATATTGTTTCAGCCATTAATATGTCCATTTGAAGTTTACTGTCTTCCTTTAAATGCATTACTTTTTCAAATGTATATATGTTAATGAATGTTTATAATGTTCACTGCATTACTTTGATACTTTGTTATTTTGTTATATTATGAATACTTATGTAGTATTTGTTATTGTTCACATACCCCTGTTGGGGTCTTTGAGAAATAAAAAACTTGAAACTTGAAACTTGCAAGCTCTCATTTTGGCAGGTCGTGATTGTATTACAATCACTAGAGTGGTATCGAGGTACCGTTCTGGCATTGCATATGTGTGTACAGCTGGTTGATTAGATCAAACATCATTGAGACGTCACATATTTGCTCTAATTTTGAACATTGCATTGGGTCAAGTGGTCAGTTAGCTTGTACGTATAACGTTATAAATCAGACTGAGCTTGTCGATTTATCCAAAGCATAGTATTCTTACATCATGTCAATACACCACTGAGTACTATAAGAATAAAAGAGAGTCCAAAGACACCAAAATGATAATCAAACTCATATGTCAAAAATAAATTGATATAGTCACAACAATAAAAAGAAAAAGGCAAACAACATAAATATGAAAAAAACTATAACTATGGATCACGAACCCCACCAAAACTTGGGGTATTTCAGGTGCTCCGGATTCCTGATTCACCGTTATTGGCACCCTCCGTATTAGTCACTTAATTACAAACCTGTTAACAATTTTAATATAGTAAGTCATATTTGAGGAAAGATGATGGGATTGTTTGTGGTTACGACATTTGTAACATATGTATAGTCATCTTTGAAAAACATATTCTATAGCGTCCAACTAGACCTTTGCCATAACGGTATACATTGTAAAGTATGAATTTTGAAGACTGTAACATGTGTAAGGATATCAATATATTTCATGTAAACTTGAAATTACATGGTTAATAAATTGTACATATGGAAAAGATGAGCCCTAACACAGGATAAAACTTTAACCTGCCAAGTATTTCTTTATTTATTTGAAACAAAGGCAAATTCTGCACAGTTTTTTTTAAAGAGACTATTAAATAGGGGAAACAACTGCGCAGTGTGGTATTACTCCTTTAAGTAAGTAATTATATTATAATGATATTATAATAGCAGCAATAACCTGTGTCTCTATGTATGTTTTTAATACAGAAATGTTTAATCTACCGGTTTTTTTTATATGTTGTTTTATTGAAAAATTAAAACTCAGACTTTCCAGTTTAAAAAAATAAGAACGAGTCAAGAAGTGATATGAAACCTGTCTTAAACATCTCGTGCATATTTTGACTTGACCTTTGCGCTAATCGAAAGTATGCATTTTTATAAATGTAAGATAATAATAGCTTTCAAAAAGTCGGCTAATGTCTCGTTAGTGATGCTGTGATGTTGTTGGGATGTACAAGAATCCGGCCACGTCCACTTGTTTGTGTAGTATTTGTAATTTTATCCATCTGATGAGTTAAGCCTTTTTCAACTGATTTTTATAGTTACGGTTCCTATGCCATACTGTTATACCACTGTCCCAGGTTAGGGGTAGGGTTGGGATCCCGCTAAGTTAAACATGTTTAACCCCGCCACATTCTCTATGTATGTGCCTGTCCCAATCAGGAGCCTGCAATTCAGTGGTTGTCGTTTGTTGTGTTACATATTTGTTTTTCGTTCATTTTTTATGCCCCACCTACGATAGTAGAGGGGCATTATGTTTTCTGGTCTGTGGCTCCGTTCGTTCGTCTGTGCGTCCGTTCGTCTGTGCGTCCGTTCGTTCAGGTTAAAGTTTTTGGTCAAGGTAGTTTTTGATGAAGCTGAAGTCCAATCAACTTGAAACTTAGTACACTTGTTGCTTTTGATATTATCTTTCTAATTTTAAAGCCAAATTAGACTTTTGACTTTAATTTCACGGTCAACTGAACATAGAAAATGAAAGTGGAAGTTTCAGGTTGAAGTTTTTGGTCAAGGTAGTTTTTGATGAAATTGAAGTCCAATCAACTTGAAACTTAGTACATATGTTCCCTATAGTATAATCTTTCTAATTTTAATGCCAAATTAGATTATTACCCGATTTCACAGTCCATGGAACATGCAAAAGGATAGTGCGAATGGGGCATCCGTGTACTTTGGACACATTCTTGTTTTTATATAAATTAGGCCGTTAGTTTTCTCGTTTGAATTGTTTTACATTGTCATTTCGGGGCCTTTTATAGCTGACTGTGCGGTATGGACTTTGCTCATTTTTGAAGGCCGTACGGTGACCTATAGTTGTTAATTTCTGTGTCATTTTGGTCTCTTATGGGGAGTTGTCTCATTGGCAATCATACCACATTTTCTTTTTTATAATTTATAAGAATATAGCCGAATCCGGTCAAGGATTCAGAGCTTTGTATGAAGGAGATATATTCCGTAATTCAAAATAATTTCCAAAATTTAATTACAGCAAATTTCACCCAGCGCTAGAATTAAATACAACAACACAAGGTGTCGAAATTTGGATCCAAATGTACAAGTGATTCAGATTTCAATGTTCGATATATACCGTAACGCGTTTAGAGAAAACCACAAATAACAGAAAACAAGTACGTTTTAATAAATCAAAAGAAGAATAATAATATCAATATGAACTGTCAACGAGGAAGTCATATTTTGGAGCAGAATTTACATGAAACATAAATGTTAACTACTATGATATTTTACGTAAATTAATTTAGATATAAGATATATACAAAATAAACATGATAAACTTTTTTATCCTGATTTAGAGTAATTTCTCGCAATTTGATTGCCTGATATTGTCCTAATAAATTTCAGTACAATTTTTTATTACGTCAATAGGAATTTTCTCCCTTATTTATTACGTCAATTGAGATTATCTCCCTTATACCATTGACCTAATAAAAAGTAATAAAAAATGAGTTGCTTCATAGTCCTAATATTTTAATTTTTCACAATTTTAGATTAAATATCTAAAATATATTTGGTTGATATTGTCCTTATATTGAATTTAAATATAATAATATGTAATATAACAAAATCAGGATAAATTCGTTACACAGTGTTCACTTGTCCTAACTGTTTGCCATAAACCGCTGTTAAAGTTATGATTGTCGTCGTAATTACACAAGTTGTGTTGTAGACTATTTTAAATCTAAGAAAATGGCTGATATAACGTTTATTAAACGTTATAATGTTGCTCACATAATAGGGAAAAAACAAGTTAACCTACCTTTCTCAAAACAATATTTCTTTTCTCAAAATCTGTATTTTGTTTGTCTGTTTTCTTTATAATAAATGATATCTGCTACAAAAATGACTTTCGGCAGTGTCGGCAGCCGCTGATACTGATAAAAATAGTTTGACAACTTAACTGTAAATAACTGCGTCACGGAGGTTATTTAAACGGAGGTTAGTTTTATTTACATTATACATGGAAATATGTAACAATATTGTTGAGTTGCTTTCTCAAAACTGATTATTGAGAAGCTTTATGGGTGCTTTCAATGAAATAATCATCATTTTGATTTGTTCTTGGTTAGTGCGTTCCAAAATACGCGTTACGTAGGTTGGATTCTTATATGCGACAATCGAAAAAAAGAGAAAGAGAATATTTTTTTTATTTTTCGTTTCATTGCAATAAAAGTTAAAGGCAGGATTTTAAAATTTGATGTATCAACTTTGCTTAAAGTCACTTTGGGCATGATTTCCAATCATATAAATATGTTTTGACTGTACCTAAAGATACGTTACGGTAGGTTATACGTTTATCGGCGACATTGGTTTAATGGGTAAATCAAAATGTATATTATAACTTTTGATTCTAAAATATTTTTGTGGATAAAAATCAATATAGTGTCAAATAAAAAAAGCAAATCTAATCATGATTTAGATGAAATAAAGTATTTTAATTCACACCGATATTTGGAGTTTTTCTTGGCGACATTCGGAATTCGTGTGATTTCCGTATATTGAAGAGAAAATCACACAAATATATTTACGATATACATTACAGAAGAATATAATTTTATTTTAGTATACATATTAATCACTTAGAACACGAAAAAGATTATCTGTGACATATGTTCAGCTTGCATTTTGTGGTTATTTGCCGGCGACACTGAAATTGTGTAATTGTACCCATTTTTTGGGAATGACTGTAATACGGAATTTATCGGGTCAATAAAATTCATATCGGGTTTGGCTTCGCCTCACCAGATATGAATTTTATTGACCCGATAAATTCTCGTATTAGGACAATTACACACTGTGTAACTGATAATATTGCATGTGTGCATTTTACCATTGCATAAAACACTGTAAAATTATCTACCTTTAATTTCACGTATCAATCTATTTGGGCGTTTTTCAATAAGAACGTGAATTCTTGTCTCAGTCACTTTTAAATTAATGTGTTTGGTCTTTACAAGTATTTTTTTGTGCAGACAGTACATTGACATAGATTCAACATTTTAAAGCAAAGAACCATACTATTTTTAGAGGAATTAATGAGATATTGATTCCTGAATGGTTCAAAATAAACAGAATTGCATGTCTCTAGACCTCCTGTTCAACATTCATACTCTAAAATATTTTAAAAAAAAGTAGAAATAAATGTTATTTTTACTTAACATAAGTTCTTTGATTATTCAAAATTATGTTAAGAGTCAACTAAAGGCAACAGTAGTATACCGCTGTTCAAAATTCATAAATCGATAGAGAAAAAAACAAATCCGGGTTATTAACTAAAACTGAGGGAAACATATGTTAATAAACAGTTTGGGACAAAGGATTTTTATTTTTAGAAGGTGTGTCCCTGACATTCCTGATAAAATATCCACAATTAAACGAAGCCATTAAATTTTGCTAATAAACAGTTTTATTAAATCAATGTTTGCAAGAGATTTAAACATTAGGGTCTTACAATAGAAGTGATGGTTTTATAACGACAGTTTAATTGTTGGCCCAAAAAAAATGGGCACATCAAATGGACCAGATTGATACCGTATTTTTTTATAATGTCCACTACAAACGGGTCAAATCACCTTCATTATCTGGTTTTAAAATTATGAAAAAAATATCAGTGTACAGCTTAGTATGTGCTTTGATGAATATAATCATTTTTGTTGCTAGTTCAATAAAGGGATTGTGGGGGAAAAACCATGTGAATCCATCCACTACGTAACGAACAACTACGAAATAAGTATGGGAGAAAAACGGTTCGTAGTGGACACTTTCACTACCATGCAGTCGTTTTTTACTCCTTTTTTAATTATATTTGTTCAAAACAAATAACAAGGGTTAGATTTATGTATTTTCGGTATGTTTTTATCAACATAGAATAGGGTTGATGTCAACTACGAAACTTTTTGTCCACTACGAAACTGTTTTGTCAACTACGAAACTTATCAAAATGTGCACTACGTAACATGAGTTGTACCTTCATATGTGAAGTACTGTCTAATATTTATCGATAAAAAAAAATGGTTCTCCAATTCAGGAAAAATAAGATCTTTCTAGTTTATAAAAGAAAACAAACTGGAATGTCAATAGGAGACATTAAAATGACATACGATGTGCGTTTAGAAGCAGTGTCGTAGTGGACAAATGTCTCCTACGAAACAGTACATAAATTATGAAAAAAATGTCATTTTAAAAAGTATTTGTGATTGCACTTTTAATCACAAACAGTTCTATAAAAGAGATATTCAAAATAACTCTTGAAATAAAATTTTCGACAAGTTGATTTTCTATCCTTTTTAGGTCTGAAATTTACTCATTTATTGAAAAACGCCCATTTATTGAAATTAAACACTTATAATTTCCAGTGTTTTTAAATGAAAAATAACCACGAAGTAGGAAGTGATATAAAATTTGTCTTAAACCACTTAATGTATATAACGACTGGCCCTTTGCCATACCGACGGAATGAATTTGACGACAGTTTGGATATAATTAGCTTTCATAAAGTAGGTTTAAGTAATTGCACGCGAATACTTATGAATATACTGTGTTTATTGCAATACTTTAATTGTGTGTATAATCTCAACAAGTTAAAAAGAGTAACGTTTTGTACTAAAAATGAATGATGTTAGTATTTTAATGTTAACTTTTTCATTATATATCGAACAAAGTAATGGTTTCTTTGCAAGAACAATTCGAGATGGAAATTGGAGGACAAGGACACACCTAGATATAACAGCTGCTGGAACATTTAGAGCAATTGAAAAGTATATCAAATTCAACAAACGACCTGGATCTGGATCTATTGAGGATTTCTTTAAAAATGGTAAGACACCTTGTAAGGCAATTAATTGTTAGTTTGCTTTTAATATTATTACCCAATCAATCAACCAATCAATCAATCAAGTTTATCCATTATTCAAGTATATGGTAATCAATTACATAGTTTAAAATATATAACAACGAGAACTTAGAACTGCGTAATATTCACTATGATTTGTATTGTGCACACATCTTTTTCTCTAATCTTCGTCTCATCAGATAGACAAAAGGATATGGATCTATTGAAGAGTCCTTTAGTGACAGTAAGATATTGTGTATGACAATTAATAATTAGCTTGTCGTCAATATCAATATCCAATCAACCAAGATATGTATTGTTAAAAAAATTGGTACTAAATAGTCTTAAAATGTCAACAATAATTACATACCATACATTTATCAACAATAAACTAAGAACTACGTGATATTTTCTTTGATTTCCATGGTGCACACATCTTTTTCTTAAATCTTCATCAAATACATATATTCTTATATAATATATATATATAGAGATATATAAGTATACCGGCTATTTTGTTTTTTTAGTGAATTTGGTGTTGATAGCAGATCTTGATTGTTTCCAATAATTTAATTCACTGTAAATAAACTCATCATAGATACCAGGACTAAATTTTGTGTATACGCCAGACGCGCGTTTTGTCTAGAAAAGACTCACCAGTGACGCTCGAATCCCAAAAAGTTATAAAGGCCAAATAAAGTACGAAGTTGAAGAGCATCGAGGACTAAAATTCCTAAAAGTTTTGTCGAATACAGCTAAGGTAATCTCTATGCCTGTATATACTGAGGTAGACTTCTTCTTCTTGTCTCCGTATAAGCATCCTTTATAAGGATCACCACCATAAGTTATGGCGTATAAAGGAAGCATTTGGAGCTTGTATCAGTACAGATTAATGTGAGCATTTGCCTACCCAATTCCCCAGCCAGGCCGTGACGGGTCTTATTACCAGAAAGTTAACCGTCCCTTAACATAATAAGATATAACAAAATAAAAAATACCAACTCACACCCCACTGATTCGCTCAGTCCTCAAAGTATAAAAAAGTGTATTTTTTTCTATGTATCAAATATCCTTTTTTTTTTTTTTTATATCTGTGTGTTCTAAATGGGAAAGGGTCACCCTGGATGCCCCACAAATGCCTTGGCAAAATACGTCTTAGGTAATAACGAGGAATCGGTTAGGACAAAATCTATCAAAACCGACACTACCAAATGCCCTGCTGTATCAAGGTAGAGGAAAACCGAAAATCCTACTGAAAAGGATCTCGGAAAGAAACTACCGATCCATTAGGAGAACAGCAAGAACTCTCAGACTTCAAATGGTAGGTCTGATAGTTTCCAATGGAAACTACTAATGGATCCCATATGGGCAGAGCACATGTCTCAAACATACCTGAAAATATCTGCAGAGGTTTTCCTCAACAAGAAAATAATGACCGAAATTGAAAGTATATAATCTATGGATGATAAAATGTATCCAAGAAAGCAATTTAGAAGACTAATTTGGATGATGTTGATGGATTCTCTCTGCAAAAATTTCACGTCCGTTCTCATCGACATCCACCAGCTCTCAAAGTCTTAGTATTGAAAAAAATTCCAAATTTTGTAAACAGTTAATTTATAAATATAACCATATCAATGATAATTCATGTCAGCACAAAAAGTGCTGACTACTGGGCTTGTGATACCCTCGGAAAAATAAATCTCCACCAGCAGTGGCATCGACCCAGTGATTGTAAATAAACTTATTATAGATACCAGGACTAAATTTGGTATATACGCCAGACGCGCGTTTCGTCTACAAAAGACTCACCAGTGACGCTCGAATCCAAAAAAGTTAAAAAGGCCAAATAAAGTACGAAGTTGAAGAGCATTGAGTACCAAAATTTCTAAAAGTTTTGTCGAATACAGCTAAGGGTATCTATGCCTGAGGTAGAAAAGCCTTGATATTTCAAAAAATTTAAAGCTTTGTAAACAGTTAATTTATAAATATAACCATATCATTCAATGATAGTTCATGTCAGCACAAAAAGTGCTGACTACTGGGGTTGTGATACCCTCTGGGAAATAAATCTCCACCAGCAGTGGCATCGACCCAGTGGTTGTAAATAAACTCATCATAAACTGTTGGGATGATTATACATTATATAGACACCTGTCTGATGTTAAAGAATATGTATTGTCCATGCAAATGTCTTTTGTTTTTTTCTGTCAATCTGTTTTGTCTTATTGACATACTACACACATCTCCTCTTATTCCACTCATAACGATGTGGACATTTTTAAATCGTAAGAAAAGTACCAGAATGATTGTCTGATCTGTAAATTTACTAATTTTATTCTATTTCTAATATTCTTTGTGAGTGGCAAAGTTTAACTTATATACAAGTATTTAACTCTATCTATCCCGAGTCCAAGAAATGTGTAATTTTTAACTACATGTTATGATACTCAATAATATATCATTTAAATTTAACAAATTCATCCTATATACAGAACCATAAAATGAAGAATAGAAATGGGGAATGTGTCAACGAGACAACAGTACGACCAAAGATTAAAACACAAGAACCAAGATCACCAATGAGTCTTCAATACACTTCTGCACCCGCAGGCGGGCTTCAGCAGGTCCTTAATAAAATGAAATCGAGTTCAGTAAAAATAACGTTATACTTAACATAAAAATTGACTAAAATAAAAATAAATTATCTAAAACTAACAAAGACCAGAGCTTCTTGACTTCTGACAAGCACAAAAATTTGGGTTAAACATGTGTTTTAAGATTCCAAGCATTCAAAGTCTACAAATATTGTTTTAGATCCCAATGGCAAGGATACCATGATGAAGAAAGTATTTGCTTTGAGAAAGGCAGTTGCTGATACACAGGAGAACAAAAAGGATACAGCTTATATACACTGTCACGCCGATCAAATCGATCTCGGTAAATTTTGTATAATAAAAAGTTTTTTTTATCGTAGAACTAAAATTCCTTTGTTCAATTCTCCGCAAAAAAATCTTTTATTTTACGGTCTTTTCCACAGATATCTAAAGCCTTTTAGAATTAAAATTCGTCAAAAAAAAAAAAAAAAAAATCCAACAAGCAAGCTTATTTCTGTTTTCTAGAAGAACATATACTAAACAGACTTTTAAAAAGATGTAAATATGAAAGTTATGATCTAAAACTTAACAACATACATTTGTACATTAGTCGAGCATGAAATATTATATCCATATTCATACGACTTAAAAGAAGGATATTCGAATTTGACAAGTGATAATTTGACAAGTGTTTATTTCCCCTTAATTGGACATTTAATTATTTAATGTTTTATTTCGTAATTTTAACATCCTTGTTACTTTACATTAAGTAGGTGCTATTTGGCATTCACAAACAATTTGTTTTTATTTCAGCACATAACTTCGTGAAATCTTGTAAACAGAAATTGATTGCCAGACAGAATGATCTGGACGAGTTCATAACACAGCTGGGAGAATGCCTGTATACTATACAATCATTCTATAGCAATACTAACTGGGTGGAAATGTATGGAGGTGTTGTGTATGAAGATTTTGGTAAATATGAATACAGGAAATATTTAGGAATAAAACGTTTATATGTAAAAAAAAAAAAAAATATGAGAACAGAATACATAAGATATAAGTAAAAAAAAGACAGGGACTCCCAAACCCAAAAGAAAAAAGAGAAAAGTTAACCCAAGTATCTGTTTCTTTCAGGAATTGTTTGGTCCTCAATGCTCTTCAACTTCGTACTTTATTTGGACTTTTAAACGTATTTAGATTCGAGCGTCACTGATGAGTCTTTTGTAGACGAAATGCGCGTCTGGCGGATATATAAAGTTTTAATCCTGGTATCTATGATGAGTTTATGTACAATCACTAAGTCGTTGCCACTGCTGGTGGAGATTTATTTCCCGAGGGTATCACTAGCCCAGTAGTCAGCACTTTTGTGTTGATATGAGTTATCATTGATATATTCATAATAATAAATTAACTGTTAACAAATTTGAAGTTTTTAAATACTAAGGTTTTCTACCTTAGGAATAGATAACTAGTATATATTTGTTGATGGGCCAGCTGACGGACGCCTCCGGGTGCGGGAATTTCTCGCTACATCGAAGACCTGTTGGTGACCTTCTTCTGTTGTCTTTTTTACGGTCGGGTTGTTGTCTCTTTGACATATTCCCCATTTCCATTCTCAATTTTACCTTAGCTGTATTTGGCAAAACTTTTAGGAATCTTTTGGTCCTCAATGCTCTTCAACTTCGTACTTTATTTGGCCTTTTAAACATATTAAGATTCGAGTGTCACTGATGAGTCTTTTGTAGACGACACGCGCGTCTGGCGTATATATAAATTTTTAATCCTGGTATCTATGATGAGTTATAATTTTGATGAATTCTTTGAATCCAATTAACTTAATGTAATAAGAGTAAACCGAACATCAATGAATCGACTTTAAACAAGTTAAAGTCGTTGATTGATCGATGTTCTTCAATAGATGTACAATAGGCAACACATACACTTTTTTTTTTTTTTTTTTTTTTTAATATTAAACATATTTTATTATACAATACATACACTTGATTAACATGAAGTACTTTTAATTGTTGAACAGACTCATTAAACGCTCATCTTACTAGTTGGCATGGTGGCTACTTACTATGTCAAGAGTGGTAGGTATATGCCAGTTGTATATGTTACTTTATCAAGACTCATGATACATGAAAATATGAAAATTGAGGTTAAATATATGATAATTTTGCGGTTATTTTGTATGAATAAATACTGTATTACCCCGACTTACAAGACACATGATCATTCATCATATTTTTTTTTATAACAGGCATAAATGATTTAATGGAAGTTGCGACCTCGGAGGAAGACACCTGTTTAGATAATGCTGAATACAAGTATGTAAAAAGTTTATCAGAATTTAATAAACAAGGAAGTACGGGATTTAAATGGTAAATTATAGTTGACAGATCTATACTATCGATAACTATTAACTTAAATAAATAAACGAATTTGTATATAACTGATTTGTTTTAAATTTATCTAAATTGAATGTGAAACTGACTTGCATGTACTTTTCCCTTTGATAAATACTTTGAATTTTATTTGAAAGAAAAGGTATTCATGATTATTTAAAGAAAATTAAAATCCTCGATAATCGGAAGAATATGAAACAAAGGGGGTTATTAACAGTATGTACACCTTTTGCACTTCTGTCTGTGGTTCATTAAAAGTATTATTTCCGCTTTTTAATGTGTTCACATTTTAGTGTTTTCTGTTTGTTTGTGTCTTAGATAGTTTGATAGTTCACATGTATAAACACGATTTTGCGTATACACGAAAAAGACATATATTTATTTTCTAAATCCACTGAGTTCAAACGAGCATAACATATTTATGTGCTAAATCTCTCTAGAATTTTGTATAGCATACATATCTGAGCACATTCAGATATGTACCTTTATGCGATAAAGGCATATAGACAACTAAATACATATTTAGGTACTGTTAGGCGCTATGACAATCTCAATTTTATTAACAAGATCCAGAGATCACAATATTTTATCAAACATGTTTAACAGTTAATGTTTTGAATACGGAAACCATGCATCTACGTAAATAATACCTTATAAACATCCCACAATCTCAATTTGATCAACAATACCGATTAAAGACAGCAATACAACATCTTCAAAATATATACAAAACACATTATATCTTTACATACAACTTCAATACATTATAAAAACAGATTTCCTAATGAAATTTTGACTTCAAAACGTACGACAATGGTCACTACCCAAACCTCGATAGTTAAATCTCGTGCAACTTTTCAGTATATACTGACCGCAAAAACCGGTTTACAACTATTGTGAAAACACAACAGAACAAATAACATACTTCAGAAGCTAAAAAAACCTTTAAATAGACTTATTAAGAAGTGATTTAGTTACGATACTGTTGTCAGTACATTAAAGATAGCATATTTTAGCTTTAATATTGATTCACTTATAGGGTCTTTGCATCGGAACTAAACACATTTATTTAAAAACCAGCTATTGTTGGCATGACACGGGTTATGTTCTTCTCATATATGTTCTGATGGTATGATACTAAACCCCTAACGGGAAGGATTGTGCCTGATATTCATATGATGAAGAGATAATCTTTCAATCAGTTTAATTGAAGTCTGGAGCTGGCATGTCAGTTAACTGCTAGTAGTCTCTTTTGTTACATCTTCTGATACCATACTCGGACTTCTCTTGAACTGAATTTTAATGTGCGTATTGTTATGCTTTTACTTTGCTATGCTTTTAATTTTCTACATTGGCTAGATGTATAGGGGGAGGGTTGAGATATCACAAATATGTTTAACCCCGCCACATTTTTGCGCCTGTCCCAAGTCAGGAGCCTCTGGCCTTTGTTAGTCTTACATTATTTTTAAATTAGTTTCCTGTGTATAATTTGGAGTTTAGTATGGCGTTCATTATCCCTGACCTAGTATATATGTTTGTTAAGGGGCCAGCTGAAGGACGCATCCGGGTGCGGGAATTTCTCGCTGCATCGAAGACCTATTGGTGACCTTCTGTCGTTTGTCTGTTCTATGGTCGGGTTGTTGTCTCTTTGACACATTCCCCATTTCCATTCTCAATTTTATTCAAATATCATACGCGAACCGCACATGCATATATATATATATTTAGGGGTAGTGGACACATAATTGAGGACCATGGATTAAACATAGGCAAGCAACAATACATAAGAAACATTCCGCCCCATAAAACAAAGTATACCATTAGAGATTTTAAAAAGCACGTGGCACTTACCGAGGTCTATGTTGATCTTCAACAATGCATGCTCTCAAATAGTTTGGACCAGAATAGAACTCTTGGCAAATCGCTGATCACTTTTTATGAGTACATATTTACTCTATTTATAGTATTGAAAAAAAGTGTTCAGTTGCTGCTCACAAGGAAGCTATTAAACAAAGAGTTCCAAATGGCGAAGTTAAAATCATTCCTTCGTAAATTTTACGGACTCCATCACGAGTTGCTTGACCGTTATGGAATAACTGTTTCACAGCAATCGTAACTACAACACACTTCCCTTTTCACAACGAATATGACCTACTCAATTAGACTATTAACCGGGTTTGTAATAACATGAGCAACACGACGGGTGCCACAGGCGGAGCATGATCTGTTAACCCTTCCAGAGCACCCGATATCACCCCCAATGTTTGGTTGGTCTCGTGTTGCTTAGTCTTTAATTGTCTATGTTGTGTCTTGTGTACTATTATTTGTCTATTGGTCTCTTTATTTGTTAGCCATGTCTTTGTCAGTTTATTTTCGATATATGAGTTTGACTGTGCCTATGATATCTTCCACCCCTCTTTTGTCCGTTTTCATCAAAACTGTCAGACGAAAAAACAGCTTACAATGTTTGAAAGAAATATTTGGCACAGTTGATTTCCGTCAAACTAAAACACTCCATTTCCAATTCCCACACTAGCAATTGGAAAATTAAAGATAAATGATTATCTAGTAAGGATCAAATGACTGTGTAAATATCACCTTCCGTCGATTATTTCCAGCCACCTGGAAATATATTCAGTGGAAATTGCATACACTGGTTGAGAAAGTAGATCCTATTTTTTGCCCTCTTTCCTTTTGTGAAACACTTTTAAATAAATTCCATATTTTGCCTTCTTTCATTGAATTATGTTTTTAGTTCTGGATGTAAGAACAACATTATAGTGAACGGAAAGCTGACCAGTGGATACCATCACGGAAGAGGCAATACCAAACCTGCAAGTAGGTAATCTTTTGATAACTTTTTTAAATATTCAGAGACAAGCACAAAACAAAGAAAGTAATATGAACTCATATTATTTTATTTTTGAGAATTCAGATTATAATTTAACTTTGGGGTGGAATTCTAATAGATGCTGATAAAATTACATATGTGAACTGTGAATAAATGGACACATATGAAGGTCTCGATGCGGTTTACAGAAAAGATCATAAAAATAGGAAAAAGAGAATAATGGGTTGTTGATTAATAAAGAATAGAGATATTGGGCCAAAAAATGAAAATAAAAAAACGGTATAAAGACTAAGGAATAAAGAAACGAAACCCCATACAGGCCATTATGCATTATATACATACTTCATTGTTTTTTGTTGAGTTAAGAAAGGAATTTTATAGTTTGTTCTTCTGTTACACCACAAGGTGTTGAGCGTGTTTGGCGCCAACAAACTAGTGAAACCCTGCCACATTATGTAAGTGAATGTCCCAAGACAGAAGCCTGTAATTCAGTAGTTATCGTTTGTTGCTGAAGATTTTTCGTTCATTGTTTTGTACACGAAATCAGCCCGTTAGTTTTCTCGTTTGAATTGTTTTACAGTTCTCATTTCAGAGCTTTTTAAATCTGACTATGTAGTACATGTTTTTCTCATTGCTGAGGGCCATACGATGACTATAGTTGTAAACGTCTATGTCATGTGGTATCTAGTGAAGAGCTGTCTCATTAGCCAACAAACCTCACATTCTTATTTTTATATGAAATAAAGTTGTTTTAATTTTTAAATTTTTAATAAAAAATATTAACTAATTGTACATTTGTAGTATGTAAAATGTTTTAAACAGATAATATCTCTTTAGAAGCAGTTGGTTCATTAAATGGTAAATGTAGTCATTATGTAAGTGAATGTCCCAAGACAGAAGCCTGTAATTCAGTAGTTATCGGTTGTTGCTGAAGATTTTTCGTTCATTGTTTTGTACACAAATCAACCCGTTAGTTTTCTCGTTTGATTTGTTTTACAGTTCTCATTTCAGAGCTTTTTAAATCTGACTATGTAGTACATGTTTTACTCATTGCTGAGGGCCATACGATGACCTATAGTTGTAAACTTCTATGTCATGTGGTATCTAGTGAAGAGCTGTCTCATTAGCCAACAAACCTCACATTCTTATTTTTATATGAAATAAAGTTGTTTTAATTTTTAAATTTTTACTAAAAAATATTAACTACTTGTACATTTGTAGTATGTAAAATGTTTTAAACAGATAATATCTCTTTAGAAGCAGTTGGTTCATTAACTGGTAAATGTAGTCACGGAGGTCCTGACGATGACAGCAGAAAACTTGTGGCCAGATGTGGCATCAATAAGGAGTCATTTACTCCTGAATGGTCACCACATTCTCATTTACACGAACAGGCATATACGGCCGCTATCCAGGCTACAGAGAACTTCCTTGTAGCGAATGGTAAGAGAGATTGCCTCATTTTAATCACTTTAGAAAGGATTTCAAAGGTTCATATAGAGTAGGTCAGCAATAGATATTTCCATAAATTTATTTGTTATAATTTGCCAAAATGTAGATTTTACCATGCTTGTTTCAAAAATATAATAAAAAAGGAAAAGCCACTTTGCTATATTTCAAGCTAGAAGTCCTCCAATTTTACATAGATCATTAATTAAAAATACCCACATTTGTTGTGGATGCTAGGCAAATTATGATAAAACATTTTGAAAAAGAATACGAGAAGATAGCATTTACAATATGCTTTAAGAAAAATACTGATAAAAAAGTGTTTTCAACCCAAACCTCATTTATTTTAAGTATGAATCAAAATTTAGTATACATTCCTATATACAAAATTACTAAAAGAACTATCTCATTTATTAATTTTAATCAAGTAATATACAAAATTTGGTCTTAGAAATGCAATAAATCACTTATGTACTGCTATATGCAAACAGTAAACTACCATCACTAGACAAACCACTTGATGGGGTTCGTGTTGCTTTGTTTTTAGTTTTCTTTTTTAGTCATGGCGTTGGCAGTTTATTTTCGATCTATGAGTTTGAATGTCCCTCTGATATCTTTCGCCCCTCCTGAGTGTTAGTGAATAGATTTTCTTTGAGGTGTTTTGGTAGCATTTAAAACTTCTGAGACGGTTATAGACATTTTATTATGTTTAAGATTTCATCGGATATGCACATATATACAAACGTTAATATGAAAGCTACCAATAATGCACACAAAAAACAAGAAAAGTCCGCATAGCAAGGTAAATGACGAGTATGCACATATAAACATTAACTAGACAGCACCCAATAGCACACACAAAATACTAGAAAACTATAAGTCCATATAGTTAGGTGTAGGATAACAGGTTTCTCAGCAACATTTTTAAATTCATATTTTACTCAGGACAGGTATTAAGTCTCGCGGTATTGTGATGGGACTGTCACTAGTAAGACAATTCCATCAAAAGTTGTCTATCGTTATAACTTCAAGGAAATTGTGTTGACAAGATATCATTGTAGATTTCACTAACATTATTGACAATTTTTTGTACCGTAGTGCTTAATCTATTTTATAACATTAATAAATTGTTTTGTTTATGCAGATTCGTTGAAGTCAAATCTCCTTTTATCACATTTTTCATTCGTTTAACACACACAATAACACAGCAAGGGAGCATTATTGTTTTGGATCACACACAGAATATGAATATATGTAGATGTAAATCTAAAATATCAATTCCTTATATGATAGTTCGTTTCTGTGTGTGTTGCATTTTAGTGTTGTGTTTCTGTTTTGTCGTTGTTCTCCTCTTATATTAGATGTGTAACCCGGATTTGATTTTCTTCATCGATTTATGAATTACGAACAGTGGTATACTACTGCCTATTCCTTATTTTATTTATGCTTACAATCAAATTTAGCAAGATAGTTGCAGATAATGGAAAGGGGTCAATAGGTTTTTGTTTACAAAATGTATTATCCCAGCTTACCTTTCATCGATAGGTACGCATATACTTCCTTTCCTATTAAAGAAGTCGTTCTGATCTCGAGTCATCTTTGGACATTCTAATGTTCACTATTATGTACTTATTATAACTTTTCTTTTCATAAAGGAACTGGAATGTTGAAGACAATTGGATCAAAATTGTTTGAAGATATATTTCATGTTAAAAGACGGAAGGACATGACTCTAGCTTTTGCAATAGACTATACTGCTTCTATGGCAGATGAAATTGATGCTGTAAAAACACAAGTGATAAGGCTGTTAAGAAACACTGTAGGGTCTGCCAATGAACCTGCTGATTATGTTTTATCTTTGTTTCATGATCCAGGTAGGATTTTTTTTTTAATTATATTTTTTACATTATCGGGGATAATAATTATTAAATTGCTCTAAAATAATAAAAAGCACTCGTTTGATTTCTAATTGTATGAAGATCGAAAATGTAATTATTACCACAAAGAAAACTTTACATAATGAAAAAATAATGAAAAACGGGAAAAAAAATCTGTTCGGCGATTTTCGCCTGAAATTTCTGGATTTCATATTTTTAATTTATTTTCCGTTCCTTTAGTTGTCCAAGTGTTTTGTTAGAATATCTTTTTCTCTGATAATTTAGACAAAATTTATCGTTATTTGAAAATCTATTTAACTAGTTTTGAATAAAATTTCTGGAATCACTATATTTCTTTTTATAGATATTTTTGTTTCTGTCCTGGTCAGTATCTTGTTGTAACTTTCACTTTGTATTATCGAATTTTACTTTTCAGTTAGCTTGAATTCTGCCCATAGATACGTTGATGGGTATGTCATGATTAATAAAGTTCAAGCAATTGAGGCGGGAAATGGAGATAATGGTGACTGTCCGGAATATGCAGTAGCGGGAATGTTAGCAGGTATCATATAACCATCAGATATAGAACTACGACCTTAATTGAGGTTTACGTAATCTGCATTAGAAATCTTTCTTGTTAACATTTTAGGCAGAATTTAGGCCATAATTTCAAACCGGAAATCAAACGTCATTATAAATCTTTTGGTATTCTCGTTTGAATTGTTTTGCATTAATTTTGTCATTTTCACCTATAATGTCTATTTTGTTTTATTCACACATCGTTGTCAATATACTGCAATTTTATGCGACTGTCATATAAGTGATCTTTTTAGGACGCTATAAAACCAGGTTTAATCCACCATTTTCTACATAAGAATATGCCTGTACCAAGTCAGGAATATGACAGTTGTTATCCATTCGTTTGATGTGTTTGAGTTTTTGATTGTGCCATTTGATTAGGGATTTTCCTTGTATTTCGGAATTTTAGTTATTTGGCTTTTTGTTCACTGTATGCAGTTCAATTTTTATCTCATTTGCAATTAATTTATATATTCTTTTTTATAACTAGACACAAAAATGAATATTTGGCCTTCATATCTTATGCAGGAATATGTTCTTGCTTTATCTTTTGAATTCAAGTTTTAAAGTTTTATTAGCATTGTGTCTAAGAGGCGGCGACGAGAGCTGAAACATGTATTTCATTGAAGACAACATGTATCATTCCAATTGGACTTAATTGTGGCTTTTTTTCTCTTTGAATCATAAACCTGTATCATTTTTATTTCCATAAGATTTGTTAAATGTGAAACAATGCAAATATCAACTATTATGGGCTAATAGTATGCATCCATATCCAGAAACTGAAATCATGTTAAATACCCAAATTATGGGGCAATACATACTCTTGTATATCACAGTATCTTATTTTGCAGTTGTCATTTATTTTGTCTGAAATGGTACCCGTATAACTCATAATATGCCTTAATAGATATAGGAAGATGTGGTATGAGTGTCAATGAGACAACTCTCCATCCAAATAGCAATTTAAAAAAGTAAACCATTATAGGTCAATGTACGGCCTTCAACACGGAGCCTTGGCTCACACCGAACAACAAGCTATAAAGGGCCCCAAAATTACTAGTGTAAAACCATTCAAACGGGAAAACCTTAATGTTTGAATGTTTAAATGTCTGATTATAAAAAGTATTAATATTTCAGCAACTAAATTTCGTATAAAGATAGGAAGATGTGGTATGATTGCCAATGAGACAACTCTCCACAAGAGACCAAAATGACATGGAAATTAACAACTATAGGTCACCGTACGGCCTTCAATTATGAGCAAAGTCCATACCGAATAGTCAGCTTTAAAAGGCCCCGAAATGACAATGTAAAACAATTCAAACAAGAAAACTAAGGGCCTAATTTATGTAGTACATAAAATGAACGAAAAAACATATGTAACACATAAACAAACGACAACCACTAAATTACAGGCTCCTGACTTGGGACAGGCCTATATAAGAAAATGTGGTGGGGTTAAACAGGTTAATGGGATCCCAACCCTTCCCCTTACCTGGGACAGTGGAGTAACATTACAACATAAAAACGAATTATAAAAATATGTTGAAAAAGGTTTAACTCATCAGATCATGAATAAAAATACAAATACAAGTGGATGTGGCCGCCTTCCTGTACATCCCAACAACAAAAAGACACTTAGTACAGATCTGAGAGTACTCGAAGTTACTGACAGCTAGTTTAAAGCCACTAATAACTAGAATTTGCATCTGAAGCTAAGTTATCAATCAGTACACATCCAACATCCAATGGATTTAGTGTAAAGACGTCATAAACAGTCAGAGAAAAACATAACCTTGTGCAATGCCAAGATACAGGTATCGACTGATTGTAGATCCATGAATGTGTATATGTATATAACAATAATAATTAGTTTGTTTTTAATTTACTGATAACAAAATCAATATCAATAACAATAAATCAATATTCTGTGATCTATATAATTACAGTGTTGAATTGGTAACCTTTTAGGATAAGTTTATTTAAAGGATCGATAAGTTTACCAGGATCGTTTCTAAATTTCCGGGTACGGTAAACAACATTTCCGTAAAAATTAGGATGTGCTATCCCGTTTGAAATAAGTTTTTTACAGGTACAAACAAACTTCAAAACCAAATCTTTATATCTATGGAAGAATTTAGTAAAGGTTTTAATTAAGCAATTTGTGATAACGATCTTTTCTAACCAAGTTTAAACAGGTTACCAATGCAAATGAACCACGTTACTCTTCTTCTTTTATTTGGTAAATCTAGTATACGGTTTTATTGTTCAGTACAGTTCTATTCATATTTTGTGTGCTCTGTGTATTGTAATCTGTGGTTACATGTTTCGGAACATGGATACAAAGATGATAAAAATCAAAACCAAGGAGTAAACAAAGACTCAAAAACCCAAATGACATTTACATTTACAGTTATAAATAATAATTCAGAAACAACACGAACTCCACTAAAACCGGGAGTGAAATCAGGTGCTCCGGAAGGGTAAGCATTTCCTGCACCGTATACGGCACCCCTCGTTATTTCTTTGTTCAGTTCGGTAATAATGGAAGGTTATTTTGACTGAGGAAGAATATCAGACATGATTTCTAACACACTTTTGTCATAATGCCCAATCAGCTCATGATGGCGACCGTAACATTTCTTGAGTGATGACCTTAATTTGATTGATTCATAGCCCTGTCTTCGCAATTTTCAAAATATCAACAGTTTGAACCTCGTCTTCGCTCTTCCAAGTGTAGGTTTTTATCTGAATATAAACTGCAAATGTTTTTTTCTGTCAATAATATGCCAAATGATTATTGGTAATTCTAAATTTGTAAAATGTGTTTTTGGAAGGTGATATCACAAGCGTGAAAAAAACAAGTATTTTCCCATTTGTACAGCAATAGCACTGATGAGAGATAACTCACTTCTGTATGTATTCACGGATGCATACGCAAAAGATGTTGAGCGTATTCAAGAAGTCATTGATGCAGCCAGCGCAAAGAATATAGCAGTGATGTCAGTTTTAACCAGTCAGTGTACTCGCAGAAAAAGATCAGCATTAGGTTGGTATGATCTTGGTATAGTTATGATACAAATAAAACTAAAAAAAGGGTATTCGTGTTTTTACGTTCGTCGCAAAACAATTGAAAGTATTTATTATTGTCTTGCGTAGCCTTTTCAATTAACATTATCAAATATATCAAACATTTCAGAGTCATAACATATAGTATAAAAATGTCCAGTTTATTTGTGCTCAAGTTTCCTGATTCGGCATAAAACAGAATACATGATATATCGATATCGTTCTGAATATTTAGGAAATGTTTGTCTCTGTACACACAACTCACCACACTCGGGTTTAATCTTCAAATGAGCAGTGGCGTTCAAATGAAAACAACTAGAAGGATAAAATCAACAAGGAACTTGCATGGCATTTAAAACAAGAAAAAATCAAAACATGTGGCCAAAACTTGCTAAAGTGTAGGCCATATATGCCCGAATGTTGAAAAAAAATAGTTTCTAAAGTGTTATGAACAGTAAATTTTCACAAAATGTCGTTCCATGATATTTCATGTCATTAAAGATTTTCATCAATAAATCTATACATTTCGACTTATTAATGATCTTTGACGTAATTGTAAATAATGTATTAAATCTGCATTTATGTTTGGTGAATTTGTTCTGATATTTTAGGTCGACCTGACAGGTATGCATCTGAATTGTCCTTTTTCCAACATATAGCTGCAGCAACAGGTGGAAATGTCCATGAAACAGACAAAGAAAACATTGGCAAAGTCCTAGAAACTATTATTGGGGTAAACTCTAATTCTGTTTAGTTATGTCGAACAAATATACAGCTTACACTATAAATTCAGTGTTAAGAACTCAATAGCAATGCGTAAAGAAAAATAATATCGATATCCATAATGTGTAGTGATTCTAATGGTAGGATTGGTTTATATAAGGAAAAAGAGCCCAGCCGTCTTATTTAGAATAAAAATGATGTTATCTTTAATTCTAGAAGCTGTTATTTTTGGGAAATAAAAACAACTTTTCTTTATATTGTAGGAAACATTCCCTTCTACTGAAATAATAATAGACTCGTTTGACTGGTCTGCCTCTGAAACTATTGACAAAAATATCACCATTGATAGTACGATCACAGTGCTCAAGATAAGTGTTACTGGGTCATCTGCAGAAACAGATGTAGATATATATCATGCTAATGGTATGTAATAGTTTGGTATGTTTTACAATATGTATGAACACTAGTTAGCTATAAAACAAGGTTCAATCCATAATTGTCCACAAAAGATAATGCCTGTACTAAGTCAGGAATATGACAGTTGTTATTCATTCGTTTGATATGTTAAAGCTTTGATCTTGCCTTTGATTAGGGACTTTCCGTTTTGAATTTTCCTTGGAGTTCAGTCGTTTGTTTTTCTTTTAATTATTTCTACTAGAATTCAAGATGCATGTCGAACTTCTGTTTTGAGTGGCTGAATTAAATTCAGTACCATACCAATTAGAAGAAGACATCTACTCTAGCTAAGGGCTACGATCTGACCTACTTCTCTTTACCCATGGCAGATTATTACAGTATATGTGTAAACAACGTAGAGCTATCTAGCTACAGACTGAAGTAACATCCACTACCACTACATCACAATTGACCAATGACAGTACTTGTACCCTTTAGTTCAAAGCTTCAAAGGTGTAAAAAATACTGTGTCCAATGTTTTATCGTGTTTATATATTTCGTAAAACAGAAATCACATTTATTTTCGTTTACATTCCAACCCTTGCACAGTTAAGAACTTCAATTAGTTGATTGAGAACTTCAACAAAATTGTCACTGAATATCGTACTATATTGAGGCGCCTTTTAATTTACATTTACACGGGACAAAAATATTGATTGGAAGCAGCTAGCCACAACCAAGTCCAATTAAAAGCATTTCCTCTCGATGGTTTAATTCTAACTTAATCTTAATCTTGACAAAGAAGAACAGGTTAAATCATAACCCTTAGGCTAGCGAAGATGTACAGAATTGACATATAAATAAATGAACAAGATTCAACATTTAAAATATACTCTACCCTTTCATGTAACGAAATAAAGGCAACAGTAGTATGTCGCTGTTTAAAAGTCATCAATCGATTGAGAGAACACAAATCCGGGTTACAAACTAAAATCGAGGAAAACAAATCAACAATAATAGGAAAACAACGAAACAAAAGAGTGTGTTCCGACTTGTCGAATCTCCATATCATTCAACATTTACGGTTTCCGAATAACAACTGATGTGACATTCATTCAAACTAAATTGAATATAAATTTGCTATCTTCAAAGTCAAATATATTTTGTTCTTCATACCTTTGATATTTGTATGCCTTGTGGTGTAACTTTAATTGAAAAAATATCTGCTGCACAATCTGAATAGTAAAACTGCACAGTGATCAAAGAAGCATAACTTTTAAGGCGTACAAATGCACAATATGTCAAACATAACTCCTCTTGGAAACAATAGTTAATCGTCGGTATTTGTTGAGGTGCGTATTGCTAAATCTATAGTTATTGCTCGTCTTTTAGTCGTTGTTTGTCGTTATGTGGTCTGTTTTGTTTTGACCATTACTTTTTCTCCTTCTGATAAATAAACGATTTTAGCTAAGGATTTTCTTATCCCAGGCATATATTACTTTAGCCGTATTTGGCACAACTTTTTGGAATTTTGGGTCCTCAATGCTCTTCAACTTTATAATTGTTTGGCTTTTTAGCGTCTGAGAGTAAAAAACTTAACAAAACAGTTATTTTTATGATTTATAGAAAGCCAAACCTGAACAAATAGTTGTTGAATTGGAAAGGACGCATGGTTGCACATTAAAGGAAACATTGATGAGATAATTAGCTACCCATATTTACATTTTGGTCACGTCATTCGTGTCTGTAATTTTAAGGAGTTTTTTTTATTTATTTTGTATATTATAATAGGTACAATGGAGACATATACATCTGGAAAATCAACAAAAATATATACCTCATCAGGCGAAACCATTATATCAATCCAGGTAAAATATCAAATATGTACCTCCTCAGGTGAAACAATTATATCAATCCAGGTATAATAAGATGTATGTACATATGCAGAACCCTGTAATTGTAATAAAGATGTAACTTCAGAAAAGATGTAAAATTTAAAAGACTGAATATTAAAAGTGTACATGGTACCGACACAAAACACATGGAGAGGTCTTGATAGTACTTATTTAGAGACAGGCGTATGCACTTCACGCCAAAAGCTGACTCGTCTATATCAATTCAGCTTGGTTATAAATTCTCCTCATTTGTATTGTCAATATTTAACAATGCCCGTTCTAAGTATTGCAAAAGTGGTACAAATAGTATTCATTGAGACTTGAAGTATAGAACAGAGCCTCCATGTGTTTTTTTTTTAACTCTGTGATTAATTGGCCGTTTTAATAGTAATTATTTAATGATTACCAGATCAACTATTTCAAAATTATTTGATTATTTATAAATCTAGGACTGTTTAATAAAACCTATCAATGATTATGTGATCATCTTGGGGGGGGGGGGGGGGGGGACTTGTGATTATTTGATTACTTGAACACACCAATAAGGGGCCTCAGAGTAAACTAAATACATTATATATGTGCCTGTCAAAATGCAGGACCCTTTGGTTCATGACTGCTGGTAATAAAATCCAATTCATTTGAACTTTGGTTGAGAGTTGTGTCATTCAACAATCAAACCACATCTACTTATTGTTATATTTGATCCCGAACAATAAAAAATGTCAATATCGATAAGATGATTCTGTTTTATTTTATCAAGCAACCTCCAGGTGGTATCATGAAACTTAGAAGGAATGTAATCAGCGATTGGAAGGTAAATATTACAGCACAGAGCTCTATCAAGGTGGACGGTGAACTGTTGGAAAAATCAGATACTAGTGAAATGATTTCACTGAAAGGCAGTCCAATTTCGGGTAACTATTCTTTTATAACAACAATATTAGTTATCATAATAACATATCTAGATTGAAAGCTTTCACCAATTTGTGTTGTTGGGTATTTTACAACTTATGCATACTTGTGGATTATGAATTGACATTAAATATTTGTATCCATTCACATACATCTTGCGTTCAAACATAATTTGTAAATAGAGTACAACATCAGCCAACATAAAAAACGTCTGTTGAATGGTCAAATTCTACTCCTCGTAGCGAAATCCAATGTGATGAAATATCAGCAATCAAAACATTGGTTACTAGTATGTAATCATTGAAATGAATTTGTTGTTTTATATATGTTCTGCCACTTATCTATTTATTTCTAATATTTCCAATCGTTTCACAGATAATAACTATACTGTTGAGTTGTTCGTGTACAGCTTGGGACTAAATGGTACATGTCACACCATTGCATTGACGGATAGAACCGGAAATGTTATATCGTCACACGAGGCTTCACAGTTGAAACGTGATCTCGATACTTTGTGTGCTGCAACTTTTAGAATGCCATATGTTGTAAGTTTATTTTGTAATAACGATTTTCTTTAAGTCTAAAATAACCATTTGTCTGTTGTCCTTTTCTTTATTTTATTGAATTGGATTTATAAAAAGATTTATTTAAAGAACGGACTGTGTATTGAATATAGTCATACATACTAAATGAAAAACTCAAACACCGACCCCTCATGCAAACTCCGAGTCCATGCTCAGGTTTGTTTCAGGTCTTTGATTATTCAGATTTTTGATATTGATCACTAAAGTGACATTATTTGTCGAAATGCGCACTGGTGTAGTTTACTAATATTATCAATGTAAATAACCGTAATTCTTGCAACGAATGAAGGGTATATTGCTCTACCTCTGTTCGTCATTCCTATGAAAAATGTATTGTTGATAGTTGAATGGTGTTTAGTGTATATAGAATACATCATATTCATTTCAGGAATTCCAAGTTAAACTATATGGGAATGATGATAGTGGGAGACCATTCACAAGGAAGCTCTCGGAAATTTACAAACCTTCTTGTGTTGAATTGAGTATTAAGGGATCAACAGGTAAGTTTGTTAAGCTAAACACAGAAGATTTTAATTTTAATTGTTTACTACCTGTTGGTATCTCTTTATGGTTTTCGTCCTTAATGATTTTCGTGGTTTGACTTCGGATAAAAATATATATAGTTAACGATTTCTACATATTCACAAGACTGCATAATGTTTCCTTACCTCCTAAATTTAAACTATTGTTTTTGCCCTTGTTTAGTCTACACTTTATTATTCATCCTTTCATTTGTTTCTGGCCCGACTTCATGTACTGTCCATTTATTATACACACTAGAAGCTTACTGCAAACATAAATATTTTTTTTATTCCAGCAAACAACACTACATAACAACTTTTTTTTCAGATGACGTTATACTTGGAAAGAAAAGGCTGATCGGTTTTGAAGTTATAAATCGCGGTACGACGACAGAGACGTACCAAGTGTCAATATCAGACGACCATTCATTTGCCTACGGAACCACATTTGAGGAGTATACCCTGTCTCCAGGGGATGGTGCTAATGGAACCTTTGCTGTTAAGCCTACCACACCCTCTGTTATATTGTATGTTTCATTGGTTGTTAGCCTGTTATTTCCCTTCTGTTATATTGTAATTCATCTTTTGTCTTTTAAAATGGTTCATTTGAAATTAAAAAAAAAAACAATTAATGATTATCACCGTATTTTTCAATCAAAAATCAGTAGTATCCCAATGTGCAATAGTCATATTGTATAATACAGACATGTTTTAAGTATCTCATGGCGATTTGATCTGATTTCATATTATCGACATGATACAACTCATAGCATGAATGATACGAATCTTTATGGTAGTTGATATACAATAACGGTCTCGAAAATTTATTTGTTAATTTAATATATATATATTCCTTATATGACATAATGAATTCTGCGCATTTTTATTTCAGAATAAGACATATATTTCCCTAAATTTCAACTTTTATTTCAGCTCATATACAATATCAGTTTCAATTGTGTCAACTGGAAAGATTCAACAAAGTATCACCAGGAAACTTGTGGTATGTTCAAATTTTAAAGATAATATTACTTAACTGTTTTGATAGCTTTCTGGAACGTAGACTTGCATATTATTTTATACTGGTGTTTACAATAATTTCATTAAGTTTGCTTTCAAATGCTTAAATTTCATAAAACGCATATAAAATGTGTACTATCAATACTGATATTTGTTTAAAGCAATAGCTCACGAGTATATTATGCATCAAATGAGTTATAGAAACTCATTATTCGTTGAACATTTCAGGACCCAGACATCGATAAAAGAAACAATTTAATTGGACCATGATAAGAACATTGCATCATATTGCATATTTCATCATAGGTTTGAGAACTTTTTCACACAATTCTTCTAACAAATTTTGTTATTATTACTTTCTATACATTTTTAAATATTCCTTTTTCTTAGGTAACAGATGTTGAGAGACCTGATTGCACCGTTGTACATACGGATGAATTATGTGGTATTTCATCCATTAATACAGCTAATTGTTCGTTGTATCCATGGACTGCTTTAGCTGAAGTGACATTTTCCGGGACACTGTTAGATAGTATATCTTCAACTGTTGGAATGTCAGTTAAATTGTCTCATGTTAATATAACAGGATTATCTAGTGGACCAATAACTGTTAACATCAGGTGAGTGCATGGCACGTATGATAAAAGGGTTTTATAAAGATGAGCAATAATCGTATGAGAACAGGGTTTTATAAAGAGGTGTGACGATCGTTTGAGGATGGGGTTGATTAAGATGTAAAGTATATGCAACCATCCTTTCAGATCCGGTTATGAACCGATTTAAACAAATCGATAACTTAACATTCAGCGTAAAGATTTTTGGTAATAATAAAACAAATATCTTAAGGGCAAGGCCAATTAGCACAGAAATTGTTTCCGATTGTCACAATATACTAGATTCGTCCGTTATGTTCTCCAACTTTATCAACATTCTTAACATAGTTATGTGACAACGATTTGTATTTGGAGCTTAACCCTTTCCCGTCAAAAATGCAAGGTGTGACTGAATTTTGACTGCATGCCACTAAAACTATGTCTGCTTATTATGAAGTATAGTTCACTCATCTTGTCGTCGATCCCCACCCCCAAATACAATTATTGCATATAAATGACGATATCATTTATTTTATAACATTTTCCACTATAACTATATAAGTAAAGCGACCACTAACCTGCCGACATGGAGGTTGTGAGTTAGGATTTCCAGTTGAACCACCGGTGGATCTTTCATATACTCCTCATTTTACCATCAATACACAATACAGCCAAAAGTTCTGAAAGTCACATTAAATACCAACAGTTAATCATTTTTTTTTATTATGGTTCAATTATTGGGATCTCTTCTTTTAATTAAAAAAAAAACAACTTTGAATGTTAAGTAAAAAAATGTATTATATTTATTTCTGACCTCTGTCTATGTTTCCTTGGTGAGCTTTCATCAGTTGTGCTGGAGTATAAAATTTGAAAGCCAATTAAATAATTTTTTTCAAAGCATTAAAACAATACGGACAATATCAATAATGCCTAACTACAGAACGTTTAAGCTCACACTCTTATTTGTTTTCAGTGGTGACTGTTGTACGCCATCGTTATACATATATGTGATAGATATTGATGGATTTATATCACAGTGTGATCTATCTTTTGGTGATGGACAGTCAGTTCAATCAGTAGAAGTTGTATCAGTAAGTTATTTATATAAAAACCTTTTACCTGATTCATAATGCCAAATACATTGTGTATTTTCTTTTATCTAATAAATATATATATATACTCTGTCTTGACTGTAAGATTGAAATGAGTTTTTGCAATCATTTGTCGTACTCAACTATTAACCGGTTTTGTTTGACAATTTTAATTGATAAACTATGTTGGTATACTTAAAAAAACAAACTGTTAATCTTACTTTGGAGTTTAATATCGCCTTACAGACATACATGTGTGTAAGTCACACCTCCAACTGACTCTCTTTTACTGTCAACCACAACAATAACCGACTATCGAAGACACAATCTCGTTTTTGCTTTTACCCATTTATGACATCACCAAGAACTATTGATTAATGCTTGCCAAACGTCAAGTAAAAACTATTGCATGCATACGCATACCTAGGATAACACATCCTCAACTGATACAATAGGTATGATCTGGTAAGACCGTTCCGAGGGGGTTGGATATTGGGACTGTTACAAGAAATATGAGGGATGTTTGAATAGTAGGGGCAGATAATTTTAAGACAAGAGAGCGTGATGCTATATCTGAGCAGGGATCAAGACGTGAATGCGTATATTGATACGTCTGTATATCCGTATAGCCCCAATTATTACAACTAATTTAACGGACTAATATTTGAACTCCCTACGTCAATTTATTCATAGTTGAGGGGGGGCAACGAAGAAGACTAGTTCTGCCTTTAAGTTACTATGGAAAAAACAGCCAAACTGTGATTTCGGATCATAATGTTGTCAGTGATCTCTTTATTATCTCGTTAGAACGTGTCTTTTAGTATCTGGACATGAAAAGTCTAAGCAAACATGTTTTCTACTTTATGTACGTTATGTACAGGCGTATTCCACCATTACTTAATTATGATTTACTTTCAGGGAACAGATATCTACACAATCATTATTGTAATGACCGCTTGCATAGCAGTTGTAGTAGTTGCAGTAATTATTGCATTTGTTTTGCGCATGGATCAGCTTAGGTCGAAAGGTGCACTGGTCAGATCTAAAGTCATCTTAGATACTTCAACGAATGAAAAATTCAACTCTGAAAGGATTTCTAAACAACAAGGATTAGCTATCATTGAACAATGATTGAATACAAAAATTGCTTGTATATATCAGCTGAGCAGACATAAACTTTAATAATAATAATTCAGATAATGTTTAATGCTAATTTTAATCTTACTTCTTCAAATTTAATTAATGCACAGCAATAGTTTTCATCTCTTGAAATTCAGAAATAATTGGACGTTTATTTATTAATGGAATAATGCGACGTGGTGGGTATCACAATAACATCAATAATAATTAAGAACTTGCATTTTGATATCTGATATATATGTATGCATATGTGACTTTTATCGCAATTATTATTTGAATTTTACTCTTTTCTTCAAAGAAATTTTGTCTATTCTTTTAAAATTGCAATTATTAATCTTGTATTTTGGTCTATTCTTCAAAAATCGCAATTATATATAAATGGACGCACCAATTTATATATGTACTGTATTCCCACATAAATGTATTCATCAAAGTTGTACAAAAATCGAACATATGTAAAAATGTTGTTTGTTTATAGTAAGGGTTCGATTGGGAAATGGAGTTCATGCACGAGTGAACTCGGTGGTTTAAAGTCATTCGAGCCATTGCAGTCAAAGTGTACAGTAGCATTTTGCCAAATAAATCAAATAAATAATAGTATTTATTATATTATTTATTTTCAGATTTATAAACTAGTATGGGTAAACCAGTACATGTACAAGCTGCTTAATACCTGTGTATTTATATGAACTTTCCACAATATCATACTCATATTTATAATAAAATGTGCGCTTGTCTCTGCAAGTGGCGTCTCCCATGTAACTTGTAAGAGTCTGTGGTTATTTGATAAATATTTTATGGTCGTTTGAGTTAACGAATTAGAATTTAACAGTCATTTGCCTAATATTTCAACTATGTTTAATTTTAATTGCATAGTAAGTGTTGATTGAAAGATATATGTTTTAATAAAGTTTGAATGTGTTATTGAACTGATTGGCGTATCATGTGTATCTAAAGACTGTGATAGTGTATTTTGCCAAAATTATTTACATATTTATTCAACAATGTTCCATGTATATTTTCTCTGCAATATAATTGAAAGCATAACTTAATCTTGTCGTATTGAATAGGGCTCTTCACGGTTAATTCGGCCATATTGGATTGGGGCAGATTTTATTGAAAAAGGTGGAAATAGTATGAAAGTGTGGGAAATCCTATGCATGTTTCTAAGAAACTGCTCTGTTTTAATGATGTGTTCCTGTATTTTTCACACCATTTTTACCTCCATTGTGAAAATCTGCCCCTTTCCAATATGGCCGAACTAACCGTGATGAGTCCTATATAATAGTGATAGTTGAAGCTTTGATGGTTCATTCATCTTGTCTTTCTTTGTTGATTCCTTGTTGTGTGTTGTTGAAAATGCAATGACAAATAGTTCATGTATAATTTGCACAAACGCAAAATGAATAGGTTTCAATCGAATTATGGTTGGCCAGGGCTACGGGCATGAAATTTGGGCAGAAATTGCATATCGAAAAGGGTTTAGTTTAGCCACGACACTGCAGGTTAACGAAGAATAACAACTTCTATTTGAGGGAATCTGCGTCCCAACAATTACTCCGAGTTTTTCGAGATTTATCATCTTCTTAAGTAAAAAACCGAGACTAGCGATATCGTTATAACGACTAAAAAATCATATCCACGAAAAATCGTGCAATGAAGTGTATGGTGGCGAAATACGTGTACACGTCATGTGACAAAATGCATGCGTGTAAACCGTTGAAAAAGCGTGTAACGCACGCAAATACACGTGACCTTGGCATCTATAACAGCTAGGCCGGGACCCATATGTGGTTTGTCGCAGGGCAGACTAGCTGTATATCTCTATCGAACATATCCTCACCTTCCAGTGACAGCCCATATTCATCGCTCTTTGCTCCTGTCATCAAACCTTTCAAACGCTATCAATTGTAGTAATTAATATTATCGTAAACATTTTGGGTTTTTTTTGTTGACATAGTAGATAGTGGGTTTTTATTAATCATTAAGACAATAGCAAAGTGTTGACTGCTGTATCCCAAATTTTGATATTTTTACCTATTATGTCTGTTTGTTTTGATCACGCTCAATAAGAACAAATAAGAACAAATAGAAATTGTAAGTTTGGTAGTCACATGTAACGTCGTACGTACCCATGATAAGATTCCTGCATTAATATTATATTAATATAATGGAATATAACAGTTTCTTTGTGAGCAGTCCTCTGTTAACGAAAGTTCCGAAAGGAAATGCAAACTCCGGAATACTAGTATCGTATCAGCCGAGAGATTGTAATGTGGCAACATAAAGATGGAAATTTCTCAGTTGATAAGCTGATCGAATATTCAAATCATCTCCTTTAACAGACCCTCGTCAATTTCCAGATACGGATCAAGTTATGAAGCAGACTTTAAACTGTATCTGCTGTATCCATTATTTCGAGTTCGATAGGATAGTAGCCTTCAATAAATTTTAAATTATTTTGTGAGAGGACATATGCATCTTTTACATGTACCGTTATGTGAAATATTTTTCCAAAGAGGCTCCTTTATTAAGTCAGCCTCGGCTGTATGAAAGAACAAGTCAGCAAGAAGAAGAGCACAGTTGCCTCACATGGGAATGTCGATTGTATGCTGAAAAGACTTTGTATCTCAACTATCATTGTTGATAAGATTGGTGTTATTAATTGGTAAATAGTGAAGGTTTCGTGAAGCACTGGGACCCCCCCCCCCCCCAAAAAAAAAAAAACAAAAACAAAAACATAAACTAACAAACAAACAAAAAATAAAACCAAAAAAAAACTATATCATAATATTATTTGTAAGCACAGTTATGTAATTTGGGGACGGAAGATTTGGTTCTTCATCTTTGGGTGAAATTCCAAAACAACAGACCTACGATTATCCTGCAGGTTATCTTTCTTGGTAAGTTTCGATGGGGAATTTTCATTGAAGTGAATTAAAACGAGTTTTTTGGGGAAATTACTGTACCAAGTCAATTATATAACAGTTGTTTTTCACTTATTCCACTGGTTGATAACGTTAGATTTTTCTTAGTTTTTATTAACTATCCGTTTTATCTTACCTGGTTCAAAAGAGGCAAGTGAGCTTTTTTCATCATGATGTGTGTCTTAAATGACCGACCCGCTCATCAAACATGATGGCCGTCATTGCTAAAATGCAGTGTTTATCTTGTTTCTCTGAAACTAAAGCATTTAGAGTAAATTTGACAAGGGGTAAATTATCATCAAGTCAAGATCTATCTACATGTATCTTTTTTTGGTTAGTATCTTATATATTACTAGAACACACCCGTGATATCGCGGGTCCGTGACTGAATTAAAGTATATAACTATGCCTTATATTAGTATTTGGTATTGTCATCTGATAAAGTCATGCCGATTATAAGATGCACAGTTTTCTCTGCTTTCAAAATCATTCTGTTTGAACCCGTCGACCTGGAACCTATCAATTATTGGTAATATTAATAATTTGGAAAAACAAAGGGCCTGGAATAGAGTATTTTTTACTCAATAGTAAATAGCAATATTCTAAATACACCGTTTGGTGGTGCGCCTGTCAGATGCGGAACGTACAGATAAGGTAATAGGTAACAGGTGAATATACAATTGGTATCGGTGTCGGACTCGATCCGGAACTTCTTAATTATTAGCAATATTAATTACGTGGAAAACAAAGGGGCCTTGATCATGTTGACTGGTGTAATTTTTAATCAACACTATTGTACTATTCTTTGATTCGTCGTTTTTACGTGATGACGGCTGGCAAATTTGACCTCGTTATTTTAGTATTATATATAATAGATAAAGACAAACTGCAAACTGAAAAATTGATCAGCAAAGTACGATCTTCAAATTAGACAACATGACCAAAAATGACCAATCACCCCTTACAGGCGGTATAGCCTTTCATAGTCAATTTTTCGCAATTTTTGTAAATGTTTGTAGTCTTTTACAAAAATCTTCTCCTCTGAAACTACCAATTTTACCAAACTTGACCACAATCATTATTAGGGTATATATAGTTAAAAAAAATTGTGTCAGATGACCCTGCCTACCAACCAAGATGGCTGACATTGCTATAATTGAACATAGAGGTAAAATGTAAGTTTTGTCTCTAATTTTTTGTATATACATGTCTCTCGGCTGCGTGTCATCTAACTCACCGACTGATTGAAACTTGATAAATGAGTGAAGCCTGGTAACCACCGACTCTCTTTCTAATTGTCAGCATATACTATTAAAAAAAATATTCATAAATTAGTGTACATATAAATAACTGGTACTTTCTATACTAGACATAATATATAAACACCTAGGATCCAGTACCTTTGTATATGTTCCAGACCATATGAGTATTTGGACCGTACGAGTGTACGGTTTGGACCGTATACGTATACTGGTACGGTCGAACCATACGCGTACGGTCGGACCGTATGGGTATACGAGTATGGTCCAGTACGAGCTGACCATACATGTTACTGGATCATATGTGAATCCAAGGACGTATAACTAACATAATATAATATACGTCCTTGGTGAATCTAAACAAACATTTATCACATTCTTTATTTTTAGTTTTACAAATTGTTATTATTGCAAATAGATGGATAAAATGTACAAACGAACAATTTAAATTAAACTTTTGTTAAATTGTATATCTGAATCCTATTTTGGTACTCTCGCCCAAGTAACGTAATATTTTTTTTGCATTTACATGTTTGCAGTTAATCACGGCATGCATGTTCCTTTGCATTTGCGTTTATTTTGTAAAAGTTGCTAAATATTCTAAAACAATTGTCCTCTCACATTATATGATTATGTTTACTTCCGATCTCTTCAATTTCAGTTATCATCATTCTATTAAATTGTAGTGCTGATCGACATGCTAAATACAAGAGATTAACAGATTCAATAAGCGTGATTTTTTTAAATAGTTAAAATATAAAGTTTTTATTTCATTAAAATTGAAGTTTTTTAATACTAATTTGACAGTTATGTTATGTTGATCTGGTATGTGCATTGTATCTAATAAACTTGTCCAACTTCTTAATATTAGTCAGACCTACCGTATGAGTATTTTGAAACAGTACGCATACGGTCCAGAGCGTACGTGTACGGTCCAAATACACATACGGTCTGGAACATATACATTTAATATAATTTATCTACTGGCATGTTAATAATCTCATTACGTACGTATACTGTAATTTACATGTTTTGATATATAATGATATTATTGATCCCTACGGAAGCGTATTAGCGCCACACATTTTTTTTAAATTTTTTTTTCTTCCTATGTAAACTTTGCGTTATAACGCAAACCTTTTATATCGCAAATAGTTATCAAAAGTACCAGGATTATAATTTTATACGCCAGACGCGCGTTTCGTCTACATAAGACTCATCAGTGACGCTCAGATCAAAATAGTTCAAAAAGCCAAATAAATACAAAGTTGAAGAGCATTGAGGACCCAAAATTCCAAAAAGTTGTGCCAAATACGGCTAAGGTAATCTACTCCTGGGGTAAGAAAATCCTTAGTTTTTCGAAAAATTCAAAGTTTTGTAAACAGAAAATTTATAAAAATGACCATACAATTGATATTCATGTCAACACCGAAGTGCTGACTACTGGGCTGGTGATACCGTCGGGGACGAAACGTCCACCAGCAGTGGCATCGACCCAGTGGTGTAAATAGTTATCAAAAGTACCAGGATTAAACCTTTGCGTTTAACGCAAACCTTTGCGATATAACGCAAACCTTTGGGTTATAACGCAAACATTTGCGTTACAACGCAAACCTTTGCGTTATATAACGCAAACCTTTGTGTTATAACGCAAATATCTGTATTTCAATTATTCATTAATTAAGTTTTGTATATATGTCCGTCTGTCATTCATTTCGGATGTGATTTACTAGAAAATAAAAAAAGAAACATACATACAAGGCCAAATCATTATAATAAATATGCATAGGAATAATGGAATAATTGAAGTGCAATTATACATAATTTAAGACTGATTTGTGCATCAGAAAAGTATATAATTGAACAAGAAAATAGATATAGTTTAGTATATAGTCATATTAAAATTGAAAGATAAAAAATAATGTCATACAATTGTGAAACCTCCAAGTCAAATAGACAAAATGATCTTTCTGCTTTAAAATGAATTATTAATAAGGAAACATTTTTTTTAAATCTCAGAATATGATCAAGATTCTTTGATAGAAAGTCATTGAATTTTCATTTCAATATAATGAAGTATTTTTAAGATGCTTGGGTAGCAATTTGAATAGAGAGAACATAATTTTATTAATAACACATCTTCATTCTATACATTTATTGCCAAAGGGTACATGTAACTTGTTTGAATGCAACCTACTTTACACAGTTCTCAAACGAGAGCTTACTTTGGAAGTATATTTATATTCGGTTATAGCTATATTAGCAGGGTTGATTTTTTTCTTAGGTATAACCTCAATTTACTCAATTTTCTTTGTAATATATATACTAGTAGTAACTTGGATATCGTTTTTGGGGACCTTTATAGTTTGTTGTTTAGTGTGAGCCAATGCTCCGTGTTGAAGACCGCAATTCGTCCTATGATATATGGTTTACTTTTACGAATAGTGACTTAGATGGAGAGTTTTCTTATTGGCACTCATACCACATCTTCTTATATTATTCTGCTCATTATTAGTTATTGAAACGATCTAATTATTCAAGCAGTTTACTTTGCAATTACTACAAAGGTGATAAATGTTATTACATACAGCCTCCTCCGTTAATAACTACTGTTTCCTTTGAATCTTTAATAAGAAATAAGATAAAACAAATGTTTGCGTTATAACACAAAGGTTTGTGTTATATCGCAAATGTTTGCGTTATAAGGTTTGCGTTACAACGCAAATTAAGGTTTGTGTTATATAACGCATAGGTTTGCGTTTTAACGCAAAGGTTTGCGTTGTAACGCAAAAGGTTTGCGTTATAACGCAAAGGTTTGCGTTACTTAAATAACGCAAAGGTTTGCGTTAAAACGCAAACATAGAAAGAAAAATAAAAAAAAATGTGTGGCGCTTATTGTTAAAAATTTTGAGGGAAATGATTCAAGTCCCCTTAAGCTTATAAATAGTAAGGTAGGATGCCTTCTTTTTGCGGATGATCTTTTAATCCTGTCAGAATCAAAAGAGGGTCTACAAAACAGTTTAAATAACGTTAAATTATATTGTAACAAATGGCAACTCTCTTTGAATACAAACAAAACTAAATCCATGATTTTTAGTCAGTCAAAACATAAAAGTGAAACATCACATATTTACTATGAGAATAAAGCCATAGAGAGTGTAACAGAATATTCATTTTTGGGAATGTTGATAAAATGTAATGGAAACTTATCACAAAGTACTTTAGAGCTGACAAAAAAAGCAAAAAAAGTATTTTTTGCAATAAAATCATATACTAAATCATTGAATAATCTACCTATAAAAGTAGCAAATAATCTTTTTGATTCTTTAGTAAAACCAATTATGACCTATAATTCAGAAGTAACATATTTGGATACATATATTTCTTTTCATCGAGCCAAAAGCAGAGCCTTAACTTCAGGAAAAGAAATTAATCAACTTGATTTTATAGACAAAACCCCCATAGAAAATATGCATCTTAAATTTTGTAAATCTACTCTAGGGATAAGAAAAAATGCATCCAATTTAGGAGCAAGAGTTGAATTAGGAAGATTGCCTATAGAATGTTTTATTAAAACACAAACCCTTTTATATTTAGCTAGACTATATAATAATAATATTAATCCATTGTTAAAGGAAGCTTTTTCTCTAGCACAGTCTCTAGATTTGACAGGAACTTACTCATGGTATACATATGCTAAAAATATTGTTAAAGAGACTAACGTTGACCTTAATATTCTTTCTACTTGTAAGGACATAAAAGATGTAAATAAAATAAAAAACGATATAAAGTTAAAAATGAAAAATAGATATGAAGATTTAATTCAAAATAAATTTCAAAACATCGATGATAAAAGTAAATTTTTTCTCTATAAAAAACTTAAAAAAGATTACAAACTAGAATATTATCTAAATACATCTAATTTTCAGATAAGGAGATTAATCACTAAATTTAGAATAAGTGATCACTCCCTCTTGATTGAAAAGGGGAGATATTTTAAAATCCCAAGAGAGGAACGTCTTTGCCATAAATGTAAAATACTAGAGGATGAGAAACATTTTTTACTATATTGTGAGTATAATAAAACTCTAAGAAATGACTTTTTTCATCACATATGTACAGAAAATAATAACTTTAATAATTTAAATGAAGAAGAAAAAATTCATTATTTACTAAATCCATCATCGCCTTTACAAACAAATAAGTTAGGATCCTTCTTGAAAAAGTCATTAGAACTGAGGGCAGGGGACTCTTAACAACTTGTTTGTTGTTATAAATTTTAATGCTGTTGATATTTTGTATGTTTAATATGTATGTATATATGTTTATTGTGTTTATTGTATTAATATATGTTGGTCACAAACTGTAAAGTTTATATGACAATAAAATATTTGATTTGATTTGATTTGATTAATACGCTTCCGTAGATCCCAGTAGAAAATCTAATATTTTAAATTTCTACCCAAAAAAGGGGGAAAACTGTGTCCATCAGTCTCAACAGAGACATTAATGTCTCTGGTCTCAATAAGCGACTATGAACCGACTATCATTATGATATATAATGGTTTTATCTTTTGAAAACACTATCTGCAGTCATAATGCTTTTTTTCTATAAGTATTTGTGTAAATGTTACAGATTTAAGCCTTTTCTGGTCAATTAATTTTAACACGTGCTTGGACTGTTCAATACTATACGACCAATCCTACGTACGTGATAATATGTGTAACACGTTTCCGTTATCGTTTTATTCAGCACGACATAATTTGAAGTTCGTTTTTTCCAAGATTTGTAAAAATATTACAGATGACGTAAAGATTTGATATAAATAGACGAGATCTTCCGACGTGGTTTAGTAAAAAATATTTCGTTGCTCGTAGGAAGCTGCGAGAATTATCAGAGTATGTTAAGGGCCGCTGAGGCAATCGTTATTGACGAAAACTTTGGCCCGAAAGCGAAAGAAGAAAGGGAGAAGATGCCTGCTTTACACAGTACTCAGATGTAAGATATTTGTCATAAGATCATACAGTCATTTCTTTCAAATAAAAACAAAAAGGGTGTCACTGTCATGGCGGATATTTGTTTACAATGGAAATTTTCTAAAATAAAATTAGACTTTCACTTTTTAATATTCATTGTCACACATGCTAACTTTTTTAAACTTCAAATCATTTTCTTTTAAGATGCATTCGTTGTGTTTAGCGTTGTCGTTAATCAATCAGATTTTGTGATCAAATGACTATCAGCTGATCATTATTGACTAATTTTCGAGGTCATTGACAGTACATGTGAGTGTATGTTACATATTTTATTACTCAAATTAAGGTTTCCTTTGATTAATTGGAATCATGCGTTATAAATTTATGGGAGATAGGTGAAGGAGGAGGAAGAATATTGATATCCATGATTTTGGGGTCAAGGTCATTACTTTAAATGTTTTAAAAAAGTAAATAAATATTATTGATTTTAATATGTTTTTATCATGCCTATCAAGGGGAGGTCATTTAGATAATTTAAGGTTTAAACAGGAATAATCTGATGCCTTGTCAAGTTGGACATTAAGATGATTATTAAAATAAATATTTTTAGAGAACATTAATATCTAGATATACATGATATATATATATATTTCCTAAAATTAAAACAATTAAAATCATTCTTCTTTTACAGTATTGATATCTATTTTTCATTTCAGCATGTCCAGTCAGCGGTACAGTATTGATTATAAACTTTTTTTCATTTCAGCATGTCCAGTCAGCGGTACAGTATATCACTGGGCCCAGGGCCTCTGTCGTGTTCCTGATGTTCCCCATGCCGCCAGTGTGTCATTCGTGACAGAGGGCAGCGGTGTGGGGGTTTCAACAGAGCCCCCTGTCAATGCTAAAAGTCAGTTCACTGATAATCAGATGTTCCAGAATGCTGATCGAAAGATCAGCATCAGTCTTTTGGTAGGAGCCCAGGTAGCCTCGAACTTGTGCTTCAAAATAGTTTTGGCCGATTCCATAAAAGTTTGTTGGGAGACCGTCTTGGTGGATAAGAGGTTGTACGTTGAAGTCCCAAATGGAATCTTGCCTGAAGGATCTAAAGAAAGGTATAAATTGTCAGATATATGTCCATATATTTTCTTTAAACAGAAACTTTTAAAAAACTTAAAATAAATAAATAAACTAGTTTTAGCTTATTTTCAAATTAAGTCACTCTTCATAAATGAATTCCATCTTCTGCTGCTAAAGAATGTACATTGTACATGTATGGACTGTTTACTTTATTTTTTATACATTCTTAAATCTGTGAATCCTGCTTTAGAGATTGATCATGAATACATTGTAGGAAATGTTCCCTTGAAAAAATGTCCATATTAACTATATGTTAGTTGTTATGATTTTAAAGGTTGTGAAAACATTAACATTGTAAATGCTTTATAAAACAGATTCAGTCAAGCAGTATAGCAATACATAAACTCAATATTTCCAATCAGATTATTTGTAAAAAATAGTTGTACATTTTCTATTGTAAAAAGTAGTTAATAGCACACCTTTATCATGTTCATGACCTTGAATTTTTTTATTATTAGTTTGGTTAGATTGTTAGAATATGCCGAAGAAGTCTTAGGATGTGATGATGTGGTCATCTGTTTTAAGAAGAATCGGTCTGACCAAGGTAAGTGAACTAAATGTACATTTTAATAAAATGAAACTACATACATCAGTGTGTACCAAACACTGTATTACTGACAAAATGTCAGACAAAAAATTATACAGATAGAAATTTTTAGGTTTTTTATTTGAAAATATAGTCAATTTCTTTCTGTTCAGGCAAGCCATAAAACCGTTTGGCACAGACTGCATACATGTACAGTGATATTATTGGTATACATATGTACATTTTGAGGATATTAGTGCTCAAGATTGTTTTCAACTTCAGAGGACAAATTGGTATATGAATACAGCATCAAACACTATAACTAAAAAAATAATACATAAAAACTTATGACTAAGACACATGACCCAAACTTAAAACCAATGATCTCAGGTGCTCTGAAAGAGTATATGTACATGTAAGCAGTGTGTTGCCCTACATCATGTACATGTCATGTGACAGTTTGATTAACACAAGGACAGATTGAGAGGGGGGACAGGCCCCTTTTGTCAGAAAAAAAGGTAAATGTTGATTACACACTGAAGCATAACTGGATAGGGTCCCCTCTTAGGCAGTCAGTGGACCCCCCAATTTGAAAATTTCTGCCACTGAAACATCCTACAGACTGACCTAAATTTTAAACAATTTAATGTAATTTTCAACTTTCTATTCCAGCTTCCTTGATAAGGACCTTCATGTTCATGGGATTCACATTAGCGCCACCAGGAGGAAATAATTCAATTGGTAGTGCCGATGTGATGTTCATGGTCTACAATATCGACCCCGGCGACTTTGATGATTAACAGCTTGGGGATTAACGTCTGATTTCATTGAATTAACTTTTAGCATATATTTAGCACCGCCTGTCAGATTCATTAATTGATGTTGTTTGTATATATTGAACAAAGCATTTTTTTCACATGTGAATATATAATCATGTCATTTGAATTTTTTGGGGGTAAATTTCGTTCTAACAAAAAGTAAATTTTTGTAAATTTCAAAATATTGCAGGAAAAAGTTTTGAATTTGGACAGAAAATACTTGTTACTTTTGACCCCAAAAGTAAAATAGCTAAATTTGATTATAAATTAAGATAGCTAAATAATACTTAAGCAGTCAACATTTTAATTCCAAAAAAGAATATTAAGAAAACACACAATTGTTTGATATTAAAAAAAAAACAAAATTTCACATTGTTAATGATTCCACGAACGACATGATTATTTATTTAAATCCCATTTATGTTCTCTGTCACTGATTAGACACACTATAATAAGTATAGAAAATCTTACGAGAAAAAAATATAAAAAAAATGTAAAAGTTAAAAAATACAAAAACATGGCAACATATGAAGACTACTTTGTAAAGCAGGCATGGATATTTTATTATTATTGTACTTTTTTGTTTTATTGTATTTTTTTTTCATTTCAGTTATAATTTTATAAAAGCCACGATCTGTCCTTGTTTTAAAGAAAATCATATGTGGAAACATTTTGTACTCAGAAAAGTTGTATCAAACGAGAACAAAGGCAGAGGTTTATGTGATTTGATAACAAACTTTTTACACTGTATGCTAACATTCTCTTGGTAAAAAATGACATTATGAAATGTCTTTATGATGGTTGAGATTAAGTTTTATTAAAATCCCTGAAGTTTGAGGAGGTGTAATACAAAGAATAGAAGAGAGAAGGAATCAAATTTACATTTTATACTCTTAAAAGATCTGAGACCCAATCTGCCATACGAACAAATCTGTGATAATATTGTATATAAACAAAACAAGGCCAGATTGTGAATTGTTATTTTGTTTTGCAGCAATAATATCAAAGAATTGTTGATAATCATATCGGATATAATCCATTCCATAACAATGGCTTTTAAACGACCAAATGCTTTTTCAAATCTAAATCTGAATTTCAGCAAAATGTGTATAAGAGAGGAACAGAGTTTTGCCGAAAAATTGCCATTTATTGTGAAAAGTGACATACTATGAACAAATAGTTAAAACTATAAGGTGACAGTTTGCTGTTATTAAATAATTGTTGCTTCAATAAGGAAATGCAATCTAGACCATGTAAACATTGATTATTAAATGTTCTATGTGAAACCTGTATGGCAAAAGTTAGAACTGAAAATCTTGATAACACATTTTGATGAAATACAGATATATAATCAATATTTTAATTATTTTCATTTGATTTGTATTATTACAGGTTAGTATATATAATGTGCCAAGCATTCTCAATAATTTTCACAGTTTGAATTTTTCCATTAGACTTTAGACAATTTTACATTTTTTAACTCCCTAACCTTACATTTATTGAATTTTTCTGGTAATAAATTTCATCTAAGAATTATTTGTAGTTTTAGTTATATTTACTGGCTATGGCAGCCAAGATTACAATATTCTCTGGTTTAAAGAAAGCCTAAATGACTATTTATGTTATCATTGACCATACCAAAGGATATACTTCAGACAAATTCGAATTTTGTACATTTGAATAGTATGGGGCATTTCGTTTCTCAGTCTGTCTTTCTTCAGGTTCCAAGTTTTTAGTCAAGGTAGTTTTTGATAGTTAAGTCCTATCAACTTGAAACTTAGTATATATGTTCCCTATGATATGATCTTTTTAATTCGAATGCCAAATTAGAGATTGACATGATTTGAAGGTCCACAGAATATACAAAATGATGGTAAAAGTGGGGAATCCATGTACTATGGACACATTCTTGTGAGACCACTTCATGATATTAGGCCAGCATTGATATAGTGATGAGTTGTATCATGCATCAGCATGAGCTTTTCAGTCTAGTAGATACATTGGATTTTTCAACATGTTGAATGAACCAAAAATTTGAATCACACACTTCTCCAATACAACCAAACAGAATAAAGGCATATTTGGTCAGCAGATCAGCTATGGAGATTGATTGGGATTGATGACTACTTTCTGTTGTCTGCTACTTTAAATTATGATGGGTGAACACTAAGCACAATAACATGAGCATTCCTGTTTGTTACATGATAAATTTTACATATCTGATTGGCATGGTCAGAGCTTTTGTTTGCATCTACTATGCCTTACAGGTGATGCTGCTGCTTCTGATGATAGTGTGATGCATATCTAAATAAAATAACAAATACAATCAAAATTATTGGGTTCAAACCTAGGACTGGAAAAATGTGTATTTGCTGTTTCTCTGTTAAGCACATGGCATTAACAAGCAATGTTGGTTGACTCCCAAGTTGCAATAATGTATCTGGCTAGTGTGATATATCTTCCTATGGACTGATGTCTGGCTAGTGTGATATATCTTCCTATGGACTGATAGTTTGTGAACTAGCAATTAAAAACTTGACTATGAGTGTCGGTCTAGTAAAAAGCAAGTTTTATATGTATGTGATGTCCTGAAAATGCATTTAATTTGGAGTTTCAGCAGCAATCCTTCTTCAGAATAAAGAAGGTCTGACAACACCATGGCTAAAAAAACCCTGACAGGATTCACTAAACACTTCACATCAATACAAACCACACAACACAAACCTCAACTAAAATGAGGTGAATTTAATGATAAGTTTTGGTCCTTGTTAACGCTACATGGGACTAGTAGTTGTTTCCATCCTTGTTACTTGGTTTATTCATTTCTGTCTCATTTGCAATCAAACCACATCGAAGTTTTGTATTGGTGCTGTGGTTATCAGTATAAAAAATTGGAAGAAACAAATTAGTATCTACTATCATGACATCTCATTTATTGTATGGCCTGTAACATATAATCAATGAAAGGTGCAGGATGATAAAAATTAGGCGGCCACTACAATGTTTCGTTCCCGTAAACCAGATGTTGGAGAGCTGGATAATATATAAATATTCTGTATCTTGTATTCAGATTGCTTATTGTTGGAAGATGATTGTCCATTTGACCTTCTTGATTAAGAATAAATCGGAATACTAACAGCAGAAAAGATGCACAAACTTGTGTGCTTGCACATCTAAAGTTAACAATTATGATCATCTTACCTTAGATCTAACAAAAGTAACTGATGAATTTAAGCATTTTACTAAGCAATAGAAAACATATTAACTAGGCTAGTGATGGTGAAGGAAGCAGGCAGAGACCATCACTGTTTAGTTCATGAGTTTTGGAAACAAAAGTCAGTGGCGTAGCCAGGGTTGAAATGATGTGGATGCCTTCGCCGAGCGGAGTGAGTCGAATTTTTTTAAGACTATTTTATGCAGAATTGTTTCTTTTTCAGACATTGTTCCTGTAAGCACATGTACTCCCCTAGAATCCGACACTGGTTAGATTTTTGTTTAATTTCAAAATACCTACCAATTCATATAATTATATTTCAAACAAAATTTTAATGTTTTCTCAAAATTATCGAAATTGAATGTAATTCATAATTTATTTATTTGATGTAAAAGTTTCCCCATCTCATAAACGGCCCCATCACATCGGCACTTCTGTATAAAGGAACTGAAGTATCCCCTTTCCTAGCATTTCTCAAAAAACGGCCCCATCACAGCAGCACTTCGGAATACAGGAACTGAAGTGATTCCATTAACGCGTCGCAGGGGACATCATTGAAATTCCTGGTGTCCGTTAATCCGGTCTTGTTTGCACTCTCATGTGTACAATTCTCGCCAGATTTTTATATCATCGGCAATGACAATTTCGAAAATAAGTCCTAAGCTTTGACCTTTTGAAATATAAATTATAACGGAAATCCCATTGCATTTTCTCTGAAGCTTTTATTTCTCAATTAACTAGAGGGTCCAAGGACCCTGTGTCGCTCACCTGATATTTTTATTTACAATTGTTGCATGATAAATGCAACTGTTGTACTGTCGTTTAGTTTCAGAGATATAATACTAAAAAGTGCATTTGAAACCTATGTTTTATTTCAGCCATGTGGGCAGGTAGGGTCATCATACACAGTGGTCCCTGGATATCCTAGTGGTGATTTAAACCAAGTTTGTTTAAATTCGACAGTTGTTTCAGGGGAGAATTTTTGTAAAATTTATCTAACAAGAAATGCAAAGTAATGAGAAAGTTGTGAAGTAGTTTTGTTGTTGCGTAACCCCCCCCCACTTTGCCACCAGTGCAAGGGTTGTATAGCCAGCTGAGGTCATGAAAAACTCTCTTTCTTTTGTTGTTGCAGATAGATCTTGACCTGATAAACAATTTTACCACATGTCAGATTTGCTCTAAATGCTTTGGTTTTTGAGTGATAAGCCAAAAACTGCATTTTACCCCTATCTTCTATTTTTAGCCATGGCGGGCATCTTGGTTGGTTGGCTGGATCACCGGACACAATTTTTAAACTAGATACCCCAATGATGATTGTGGCCAAGTTTGGTTTAATTTAATCCAGTAGTTTCAGAGAAGATTTTTGTAAAAGATAACTAAGATTTACGAAAAATGGTTAAAAATTGACTTTAAAGGGCAATAACTCCTAAAGGGGTCAACAGACCATTTTGGTCATGATGACTTATTTGTAGATCTTACTTAGCTGAACATTTTTGCTGTTTACAGTTTATCTCTATCTATAATAATATTCAAGATAATAACCAAAAACAGCAAAATTTCCTTAAAATTACCAATTCAGGGGCAGCAACCTATCAAAGAGTTGTCCCATTCATCTCAAAATTTCAGGGCAGATAGATCTTGACCTGATAAACAATTTTACTACAGTCAGATTTGCTCTAAATGCTTCGGTTTTTGAGTGATAAGCCAAAAACTGCATTTTACCCCTATGTTCTATTTTTAGCCATGGCGGCCATCTTGGTTGGTTGGCCGAATCACCGGACACAATTTTTAAACTAGATACCCCAATGATGATTGTGGCCAAGTTTGGTTTAATTTGGTCCAATAGTTTCAGAGGAGAAGATTTTTGTAAAAGATAATTAAGATTTACGAAAAATGGTTAAAAATTGACTATAAAGGGCAATAACTTCTAAAGGGGTCAACAGACCATTTTGGTCATGTTGACTTATTTGTAGATCTTACTTTGCTGAACATTTTTGCTGTTTACAGTTTATCTCTATCTATAATAATATTCAAGATAATAACCAAAAACATCAAAATTTTCTCAAAATTACCAATTCAGGGGCAGCAACCCAACAACGGGTTGTCCGATTCATCTGACAATTTCAGGGCAGATAGATCTTGACCTGATGAACAATTTTACCCCATGTCAGATTTGCTCTAAATGCTTTGGTTTTTGAGTTATAAGCCAAAAACTGCATTTTAACCCTATGTTCTATTTTTAGCCATGGTGGCCATCTTGGTTGGTTGGGCGGGTCACCGGACACAATTTTTAAACTAGATACCCTAATAATGATTTTGGCCATGTTTGGTTAAATTTGGCCCAGCAGTTTCAGAGGAGAAGATTTTTGTAAAAGTTAACGACGACGGACGCAGGACGACGACGGACGACGACGGACGACGCCGGACGCCGGACGCCAAGTGATGAGAAAAGCTCACTTGGCCCTTCGGGCCAGGTGAGCTAAAAATAAAAGGAAGAGAAAAAACATTATTTTTTATTAGTTATTGCCCTTGTTCCTTGGTTACATATAATATGTGCAATACAGGGGACATAGGAACTTTGTTCTTTTATTGAAAATAAAATTAATATGTGGACCTAGATAGAAACTGGTATTACTGATAAGCATAGGAATTATCACACTCTATTATAGATTAGTTTTTTTTCACGTCGTCTTTCATGTCACAGGAAACGATATCAGGATATGGTGGTTTAGTTGTCAGTTATGTTTTTAGTTTATTGTAGAAGCCATCGCTCCGCCGTAATCTTTTTACGAAAAAAAATCGAGAACAATTCTCTGCGATTTATCCATCTTGTTTTATTACATGAACTAAATTATCCTTAATAAAAGACCAAGCATACTTCATCGGAAATAATTAGATGTTATCCTCATATCCTAACCCTTGTTACATACGGATACCTCCGAGTTTAACTGCTGCGAACATATCTTTATTTATAATTTGTTCCTGTCAAAATGATGTGGATGCTTGAGCATCTGAGCATACATGCAAGCTACGCCACTGAAAGTCAAGACAACAGCAAGAATAAATTTGATATAAATTTTATTATAAATTATGACACAAATGAATTACAATATAAAATTTCTGATTGAATAACTCATTGTGAAGCTCAAGTCAATCTGACTATAATAAATCATTCACATTTTGTCAAGTCATTTATTAAATTAATGATTTTAACCTATTGACCTAATTACATGTACTATATATATATGGTGTTTGCTTACTTTTCATTCACATAAGACCAATCTGAATAATTGTAAAAATTTATTCACAATCCATGAATTTTTCTCAATATGAGAATGCCCAATTTACAACAACATAAAATTATCATTTCTTACCAATTTTTAACAATCACTTAAATGCACTATAACTGAAGAAATAAAAATGATTGCTAATGTTCTTTTTAATATCAAATAACTATTGAAACATGTATGTAAATATCATCCCGTCTCAGGACATCCATTATTATGCATCATCCTTCATACTTTTGTATTTTAAAATTAATGTAAATGGGGGAAATGTGGGTGGGGCCAACTAAATTATCACACATATACAAACACTGTAATTATACAACATGTATTGGATAAAAATTATATTTTCAATAATTTATATGTTTGGGACCATCAGCCTTAACAAAATTTGAATAGTATCAGGTCTTCAGAGAAAGTTGAACTGATTTAGATATAGGTTGTTGGGCATTGTGAACCAGGTTTTATGTTGCTTTAAACATGTTAAAGAAATCTGACAGGTCTTCTAGTGTTTATCTATCCCTAAACTTTAAAAAATAACGAAATAATGTAGAACAATCAATTATGTATTTTCAGAAGTTTTATCATGTGACTATTTCTAATTGGCCAATCAAGCCGAGCTTCTAACATACTTATAATTTCATCTAACATTCAACAGAAACATCCCTAACAGTCAACAATTATTATTCAAGTAACACATATTTGCTAAGGCAAAGTAAGCATCTTTTAATGTTTTTGATTTTAAGATCTGACTTGCCTTTTTTAACCATGGACTAGTTTAGGTAACCAAGGATTCGATATTATTCAAAACCTTAAACTAAATTATTGTTCTAATGAAATGGTTCAAAATCAGGTTAATAATCGCTTCTTTTTCATGGACAAATTACAATTTGCAAACCTCTGGGAAACCTCAAGCTCTGGTAAAATAATATGTTCAATAATTTAACATAACTGATTAAGTGACAAAAAAGTAGTTTCCTGATCCAACATATTTTAGCCTTAAATCCTTACACTAATAAGTATGTCAGTATAATCTGTGGATTATTTGATAGAGAAAACTATAATAGTGTAAATATTGCTAATATAGCAATGATTAGTGATTATACCTAAAAGGAAAAATTAAACTATTAGATCAATGAGGGCTACCAACACCTGTTATATTAAAAAAGGTTCTAATTGTCATGGATCTCAACAACAGAAACTACCTATTAACTGAAAAAGTATTTTCGTCTAGAATCTGACCAATGTTGTTGATGTTTATTACAGATATAAGTTCATTAAACAAATTAATTTTGTTATTTAGTAAGTTTTTCATCTTTAAACAATATAACTAATACATTTACGGTAATCAAAAAATAAAGGTAGCATCCACAAAAAAAAATCCTCTTCTATCAAAGAATCAGACATAAACATTTATTAATAAGTCAACAATAAATTTTCCCCAAGTTCTATTTTTGTAACAATGTTCTATTTTTAGTGGCTGTTATAACATTTGACGGACCATGTAGTTTAAGATTCCACCATTACGGAAATACACCAGTTCTACCTCCGTGTCAAAACGTACTTTAACTTGGAATGTTCTGCCATCACTTAGCTGAAAATAAAATAATTACATTTAATAATTAATATTAAAATATGCATGGATTTTAACTTTTGGTTCTATGGTTTTAATGGCTTGATGTCTATAGATTTATATATAATATATATCTATTTCCCAACTGGACCCCATTCAGTTTACATGAGTAATAAGATAACCATACTAACACCCTTCAGATGCATACAGTAAATATTTTGGTTTTTGGTGGTTTTTTTCATAACTCTTATCTATTTCTATCTTTATCAATTTTTTTTGTGATAATTTACCATCTAAAGCATAACTTGATATAAAATGTTTTTTTCAATCCTTGAAAATTCAAGTGGTTTTTTTTAAGCATAGGAAACTCTTTACAATAAGGAAGTTGATTTTGGGTATTGAAAAAACCCCAGAAAATGGGACTATTTACATAAAATTTTGTGATTGTAAAAGAATTATCTGTTGTAAAAAAGGCTACACACAAAATGGCCTTTTTTCTATGATTATGCCCTCTAAAATACTGGTCCTTGGCCTATAAGTACAAACCTTAACATTAGTAACTTGTCCAGGTTGTATATCTGATGGTATTTCTATTGTGTACGACTCTTTCCCTGTTAATCCTAGTGAAGTAGCATCCTGGCCCTCTAAATACTGACATGGTATGATACCCATTCCTACCAAGTTACTACGATGGATTCTCTCGTAACTCTCAGCAATCACAGCTCTTATACCCTGGAATTACAAATTTGCAATATTTCATTACCAAAAAGTGTGGGATTTTTATGATAGGGCCACACCAATTTAATTCCTTGTTCGACAAACCCGCCCGCACACCTAATTTTTTCAAAGCAGAATTTTTTTTATATTCCCGCTTCCCACATCCAGAAATGTTATTGTGTCAATTTCCCGCACCATTTTTTATACGACCGCAAATTTTGAAAAAATTTTCGTCGTATATTGCTATCACGTTGGCGTCGGCGTCCGGCGTCCGAATACTTTTAGTTTTCGCACTCTAACTTTAGTAAAAGTGAATGGAAATCTATGAAATTTTAACACAAGGTTTATGACCACAAAAGGAAGGTTGGTATTGATTTTGGGAGTTTTGGTCCCAACATTTTAGGAATTAGGGGCCAAAAAGGGCCCAAATAAGCATTTTCTTGGTTTTCGCACTATAACTTTAGTTTAAGTTAATAGAAATCTATGAAATTTTGACACAAGGTTTATGACCACAAAAGAACGGTTGGGATTGATTTTGGGAGTTTTGGTCTCAACAGTTTAGGAATTAGGGGCCAAAAAAGGGCCCAAATAAGCATTATTCTTGGTTTTCGCACAATAACATTAGTTTAAGTAAATAGAAATCAATGAAATTTAAACACAATGTTAATGACTACAAAAGGAAGGTTGGTATTGATTTTGGGAGTTTAGGTCCCAACAGTTTAGGAATTAGGGGCCAAAAAGGGACCCAAATAAGCATTTTTCTTGGTTTTCGCACCATAACGTTAGTATAAGTAAATAGAAATCTATGAAATTTAAACACAAGGTTTATGACCATAAAAGAAAGGTTGGGTTTGATTTTGGGAGTTTTGGTCCCAACATAATAAGGGGCCCAAAGGGTCCAAAATTAAACTTTTGTTTGATTTCATCAAAATTGAATAATTGGGGTTCTTTGATATGCTGAATCTAACTGTCATGACTGTGTATGTAGATTCTTGACTTTTGGTCCCGTTTTCAAATTGGTCTACATTAAGGTCCAAAGGGTCCAAAATTAAACTTAGTTTGATTTTGACAAAAAATGAATCAGTTAGGTTCTTTGATATGCTGAATCTAAAAATGTACTTAGATTCTTGATTATTGGCCCAGTTTTCAAGTTGGTCCAAATCGGGGTCCAAAATTAAACTTTGTTTGATTTCATCAAAAATTGAATAAATGGGGTTCTTTGATATACCAAATCTAACTGTGTATGTAGATTCTTCATTTTTGGTCCTGTTTTCAAATTGGTCTACACTAAAGTCCAAAGGGTCCAAAATTAAACTTAGTCTGATTTTAACAAAAATTGAAATCTTGAAGTTCTTTGATATGCTGAATTCAAAAATGTACTTAGATTTTTTATTATGGGCCCAGTTGGTCCAAATCAGGATCTAAAATTATTATATTAAGTATTGTGCAATAGCAAGTCTTTTCAATTGCACAGTATTGCGCAATGGCAAGAAATATCTAATTGCACAATATTGTGAAATATCAAAAAAAAAATTAATTAGAGTTATCTTTCTTTGTCCAGAATAGTAAGCAAGAAATATCTAATTGTAAATATTGTGCAATAGCAAGATTTTTTTTTAATTGGAGTTATCTTTCTTTGTCCAGAATCAACTTAAATCTTTGTTATATACAATATACAATGTATATTCACTTTTTACTACCAACTGATAAATTAAAATAATCTTTACCATTCAGTGATAACAAGCAGTTTTTTTACATCTTAATATTTTATGATGTATTTAAATGAGTAGTTATTGTTGCAAACTCCATTAGAAATTTTAATTATGGCACCCTAAACGGAGTTTGGGTGACATATTGTTATTCTACGTTTCTTTTTGTTTTTTTTATTATTTTTCTTCCACACATTTTTGTCCAGTCTGGAACTCTCATATGAATGGCCACAAGAAGATGGAACTATCCCATTTTGTTAACCACCAAATGAAGATTTGCTTTTTGGGGGTGGCACTTTCAAGATGGCTGCCGTTACCATGGAAACGGAACAAATGTGAAAAAATCCAGTTTTTTGTTTTGGTGAACTTTTTGGATACTATTTAACTCAGAATCATTATATTTTAATACAATGTAGGTGCCCACTATATACAGGTGTTGGATGATTTTGGCACTCATTGGAACTACTATGTTGCCATGGAAACTACTCCAAAAAATTCAAAAATCTCAAAATGTTCCAAACTTAATGAAACTTCACAGTAACGATGAGCAACATTGGAAGATGTGGAATTTGGCGTTGGAATTTCCAAAATCGCTGTTGTTACCATGGAAACAATGCAAAAAGGTCAAAACTTTGAATTTTCACAGAACATTCTAGAACATCAATGTTTAATTTATTCTAGAGACATTAAATGGTATATGATTGTGGAGGGAAAAAATTGCAGCGGGGGTTTGACTTTGGAATATTCAAAATGGCCGCCGTTACCATGGAAACAGCAAAAATACAAAAAACTTCAAAATGCTTCAAATTTATTGAAACTTATAACAAATGTTGCTCAGCTAATGTAGACTTGACTTTTGAGTTTGGAATTTCCGAAAGGGCCGCCGTTACCATGGCTACCGCTCACCTGGCAATAGGGGAAGGGTGCCATCCGCTATTGCTTGCAATCGCAAATCTAGTTGAGATTAGTTTTGGAATAAGGGAAAGGGGGATGTGATTAAAAAAATTGGGTTCAATTTTTCTCATTTGAAATTTCATAAATAAAAAAGAAAATTTCTTCAAACATTTTTTTGAGAGGATTAATATTCAACAGCATAGTGAATTGCTCTAAGAGAAACAAAAATTTTAAGTTCATTAGAACACATTCATTCTGTTTCAGAAACCTATGCTGTGTCAACTATTTAATCACAATCCAAATTTAGAGCTGAATCCAGCTTGAATGTTGTGTCCATACTTGCCCTAACCGTTCAGGGTTCAACCTCTGCGGTCGTATAAAGCTACGCCCTGCGGAGCATCTGGTTTTTTTTTTTTGTAAATATTATAAACAGATATTTGCACTTGTTTTTATAATCACAATCTAACATGTATTTATAAAGATTATAAACATATAAGCACCCAAGTACACTGCAGTGGCGGATCCAGTCATTTTAAAAAGGGGGGGTTCCCAACCCAGAGTAAAGGGGGGGTTTGTACTATATGCTCCCATTCAAATGCATTGATCGGCCAAAAAAAAGGGGGGGGGGGGGTTCCAACCCCCAGAACACCCCCCCCCCCCCCCCCCCCCTGGATCCGCCACTGCACTGTGTCAATGTCTGTGATAATATTTGATTCAGCATGAAACCCATTTATCCCAAATGGGAGTGTTCCGATGTAAATAGAAAACAGAAGAAAATACCTGTACAGAACAAAACATTGGTTTCCTTCCCCCTTACTTAGATACCCTATCAAATTATGTTCGTTGTTAGAAATAAACTTCAAAGAACTTCGGAAAGAAATGCCTTCAACTGCAATATGTTGGCGATACAAAACTATCCATACCCCCTGCATGTTTATGCACCTGTCCTGATTGATTCAGGGGCCTGTCGTTCAGCAGTTAGATATCGTTCGTTGATGTTCATAAATATTATTTGGTATTTTCCCGTTTGTATATATATAAATTAGATCGTTGGTTTTCCTGTTCGAATTGTGTACACTTATATTTTTGGGGTCCCTTATAGCTTGCTGTTTGGTCTGGGTCAAAGCTCTGCCGTACGTACTATGACCAGATGACCTGTATTTGCTATTATCCCTCAGAAGGGCACATATGGGGTCATTTTACTGTTGTAAAAAAGAAACTTGAAGAAATACCAAGGATTTGCATAGTGTTACTATACAAATCCTTTGAAGAACTTAAAAAAAATAGCTAAAAGAGAGGAGAAATACATCATATTTAAATAATTTTAAACAACATTACTATATTCTTAAAGAGAATTATTTATGATATTATTTATTTTGAATAATATTAAAGTAAATGTGTTAACATGGCCTAAGTCCAGGAATATTACAAAATTCTTGGGCATGTTTTGACCATTTAATACCAGATAGATATATCGTCTTTGGGAAAATATGAGCTCTTTTGTACTAAAAAGTTTTATTTACAAAAACATATATTGCAACTTATATTGGCCCCTCATAAAAAGGATATTTATAAAATTGAGGGGTTGTTCCCAACCTGATTATGACTTGGATGGAGAATTGTCTCATTAATTGGCACACATACATATACCAAATCTAATTATTCAATTATTTATTGGTGAACAGGGGAAAATACTTCATAAATTAAAGAAATGTCAAAGTACAAGTGATAAATCAAGTTTTAATATTGTCAAAACCTACTATTTTATGTTTACAAAAAAAAAATATAATCGCTCGCCTTTACTTTTCAAGCTTCGCCTCAAAAATTTGCAAAATAAATATTTTTTTATTAAAATTTTCAAATCGCTCGCTCACCCCAATTTTTGGAGTCCAAAAATCCGCAGAACAAGAAATTAAATTGGTGTGGCCTAGGTATAGTTTTGCTTTATATTTTGCCTTCAAATAAAATAACAATTACTGTGGATTTAATATATTCATGTTTTTTTTTGTTTTTAGTCGGTTTGATGCACTTATGTTGAAAAAATGGTTGATGTGTAGCAAGATACAAGTTCATGTATACATATTTGCAAAATTAATCAAATCCTTGAATCCATGCTTCAATATAAACAGACTTTTCCTAAATCAACGTTACTGTTACACTTACGAGAATCCATGGACCTTTGGCTGCCCAGTCTCTGGACGATCCTGAACCATATTCTTTTCCCGCCAAAATTATCACAGTTTTATTTTCAGTCTTGTATCTTTGAGCTGCATCAAAGATGTCCATCTGAAAATAGTATGTTGATACAAATCACTTTTTTTGAAAACATGTATCAAAACATTTCATTCATAATGAAAATAAAAGAGGAAAAAGATAAGAAAGGTACAAATAACAAGTTTAAAAAAGAAAAGACGTCATGGCAAAACTGAAGAAAAAAAACCCCATTTGGACGAATAATCTTATACAAAACTTAACTTAGAAAACTGGGCAACACAAACCCCAACAAAAAATGAGGTTCAGTACTTATATTAAGAAACAATATGAGTAGTCACTATCATAAGGAACAATAAATGGTCACCAAATTTTGTACAGAAAAAAAAACATCATAAAAAAAACATTTTGACTTATGTTTCTATACAAAGACATTTAGGTGTACTATCACCAAATCATGGTACGTCACATCCGGTTGTATACGAAAGTAGGTCTAAAAAAATATTCCCTTGAATTTGACAGTTGTAGAAAATTAACCCTGCATTTCAATGCACTTAAGTTTTTCTGAGTCATAAACATGTATGTTGGGTGTCTGAAAACATCATTCCTTCTTGATTTGATGGTCTTATAAAAATATTTTGGAAAGTTAAGGTTACATAGTTACCAAAGCAGGTAACCAGTAAATAACAGTGTAAAAATTGGGTTGTTTACTTCCGGTGATGGTTACTTTCTTATATGCAATGAAATGCAGTGTGAAATTTTCACTGTAGCACTGGAAAGAATTGAACTTTATACATGCAAAGTATTTCTTTGGTTGAAATAAAAGTAAATACTGTACATTTTTTTTAATTAAAAGTGCCAATTTAACAAAGACTAATAGGGGAAAATCAATGGTGGTATTACAACTTTACCTCAAGTTTTATTCTACAAGTCAAGTAAGAATGCATAAATAAAATTGTGCAACTTTTCTACACAATTTTCTAAGGCCAGAAAAAAAAATAAGAGCAAAGCTAAGATTTACATGTTCCTAACCATACTTTATTGCTAATCAGATGTTAAATAAATAGGGACGGTGTCCATGGGACCATATAACTTTATAAAGGGAAATAACTCAAGATAGTAAGAGTGATGCAATCCAAATTCATATTTGATGAGTTTTGTGAAAGTAAGCATATTTATCAACATTTGGTTGAGGCAAACTTAAATAAGAAAATGAAAACATAAAATGCAGCTATAATTTCCATATGTAAAGGTGCATAACTCCAGAACAATAAAAGTGATACCACCAAAAATAGAACTTGATTCGTGTTTTGTGGTAATCAGCATTGTGTATTCATAACAATTAGTTAAGGCAAAAATAAGTTGGAGAAAAGAACCCAGGACCTACTGATGGATGTACACACAGACAAGAGTAAAACTTAATGACCCTCTGCTATATATTGGGGGCATAAAACACATTATCATTTTATTTTAAAATTTTTACTGTTGACAAGGACTAACAGTGCCTCAAAGAATAATGTAACTTTTTTCTGGAACAGCTTAAACTTATTTATGTGTATGCTTTTATTATTTACCTCTTGTCCTGATGGTAAATGGACTGTCCTAGCTCCAGGTTTACCAACAAATTTATTAACTAATCTAATATTTGCAAATGTCCCTCTGGCCATAACATCATCATTACCACGCCTGGAACCGTAGGAATTGAATTCTCTAGCTGTTAATCTGAAGAAGAAAAGCAAACAATAATCAAATGATATACAAATATTTTTAACTTTCATAATTCTATGTTCAGATGATTGGAGATTGTACCCTACTATATAATCTTATAATTCAGTTTCAAGTTGTCTGGCATTCAATAATATTCCTTAGATAGACGATATGTATGAAAACATAAATTCCTCTGATATCCAAAGAACCCCTTGAGAGCACAGTGGAATCCAAGTACACTCCCTATGGATTAATGGAGATCAGGGGTGTGGAAATGCTATGCCCGACTCGCCCGACTCGCCCGACTCGTACATTTGAACAAACGGACAAGTAATTATTTTTGTCTTAGTTGCCCGTGGACAAGTAAAAAAATATACAAGACAAAGTTCAAATCCAACAAAAACATAAAATTAATTTCAAAACGTAGAAAGATGTTTAATTTATGTAAAAGAAACCAATGGTCAACAAGTAAAAACATAATGTTCATGATGATAAATATAACATAATACCGGAAATAGATCGATTATCAAAATAAATAAAAATAAGTATGCGAACCCGAGTCGCGTATTATTGCATTGGCTTTGTCTGTTGACCCGGGAGAGTCGATTAGGTTTTATCCATCATTTACCGGAAGTGCCATTTCTTTAATTTTTTTTAATCGAGATTCAGATTGATAAATACTTAATAAAAAGGTGGGCAAGCAAGACAAAAAGAGTCATAAGTCGAGTAGAAAACCTTAATTGCAAATGGAGGACACAGAGTATTTAAAAATAAAAACGGAAGCGAGAATTTCAGACATCATGGATATCAGATTGCCCTTGGCTATCTATGGAAATTCGGAAAATAAATTAAGTTTTTGTCTTATTTATAGATGAAAGGTCAACATTATGTGTTGTCAAAGTGGAAAATAGAGGGGAAGCTTTAATTGCCCATTAAGACAATAATAAATAATCAAGAAAAAAACAAGTGTGTCAGTTAAGAGAAACACCACAAAATCAGTAGTTTATCTATTATTTAGTTTACATTTCTTCAATCACTGTCCTCAAATTTAGTATATGTACCTACTGGCTACAATTTTTATTGCTGTAAAATTGTCCTTTACATGTCCTTTCATTGGTTGGTTTGCTGTTAGGTTTCTGTCCCATTGATGTTAACCCATTTCCTACTTTCCTAATTTTTTACACATATAAACAAATAGATTTCATTTGTTTGTGATGCACAACAGTGCTAAGTTAGAATCATATATTAGCTAACAAGAAATACTTCAATATTTATTGGGATCATCAGGGCAAGTAAATTTTTTTCCGGACAAGTAAAATTTTAGGTTTCACTTGCCCGGGGACAAGTGCTCACAACAAATATTTCCACACCCCTGGAGATGTATCACTAAAGCGTTTACAATGTTCAAGGACAATCCCCAACCCACAACAGGAATGTTTTGAAAACCGGGCAGTATCTGTTATTATGGCGGAAGAAGCCATAGTGCTTGGAGAGAATCACTGTGCCACTCGGCAGAAACAGACAAACCCGAGAGATATCAGGAGATTGATCTCCAGGTCAAAGTTGGGAGCAACTTTGACCAACCGAGGACCCCAAAGTACCATTCTTGTTTAAACTCTGGTCTGGGTACCAGCGATGTGTGTAAGAGAGTGAAAATTACCCTTCTGATGTACTGATATTTTTGCACCCCAAGTGAGAATCGAACTGGGACCTTCAGCAATGTAGCCAGCGGTCTTAACCACTCTACCACGAACTCACATCATTTCAGAATTACGTATTATTTATTTATTGTCTTATTTTTTGGTATAATGAGTCAACAGTCATTTTACAGCTACATTTACCTTCAGATCTGTAACATTACTCACCCTTTCGATCCTAGGTATCTGGCAGCTGGACTGTTCCTAGCTATACTACCAGCAGGCGAGATATGGTCTGTTGTGACAGAATCACCAAAATTTAATAGAACACAAGCATCCTTCACACCTTCAACTACAGGAAGATCTTTCCCCTGTAATTTAAAAGAAATATTTTCTTGCCAATCAGATAGAAATATATCATTGTGTACAAGTATTTTACCAATTAGGAAAAAAAATCAATTTTGGCTGAAAAAAGTATGATTTTTAAAACATGCCAATGAAATTGAAGTACAAAATGTATCTGTATTATATAAATAAATCATTCATCCAAGGAACCCATAGTCAATCATCAACATAATTGTTTACAACATCTTACAACAAAATAAACCATGCATAAAATATTGTCTCCTAAATGAAACAAGTGAAACTGTGAACTACTTCTCACTGATGATACCCTCCCTGCAAGTGGATAATATTAATATTGTAAAATTTGCAAGTGTTCGGTAAACCATTGTAAACAGGAAGTTGTCGAGTGATGACTCTGAAAACACATCACACAGTATAGCTGACTTATATAAACCCTGAAACCAAATTTCAGAAATCCTTGTATTGTAGTTCCTGAGAAAAATGTGATGAAAATTTTCAACTTGGCTATCATGTGTTAAATCATACAAGTGTTCGGTAAGCATGAAGATGTCAAGGGATGAATCTGAAAACGCATCACACAGTATAGCTGACTTATATAAACCCTGAAACCAAATTTCAGAAATCATTGTAATGTAAATCCAGAGAAAAATGCTACGTAAAATATTCATGGGACGGACAAACTGACGGAAGGATGGATGGACAGACAGAGGTAAAACAGTATACCCCCCTTTTTTAAAGCAGGGGTATAATTAAAAAAAAATCTAGTACATTGATGAAAATTGAGGTACTGTGAGTACAGGTCATAAATCGATCCACCAAGATTTACCCAGAATGCATTAGATTTAGAAATAGTTATTCAGTAACTGACTTACCATTGTTTCAAAGAACGGTGGTGATTTGATATAGGTAGATTTATCATCCCATGGATATATCATCCCCTCGGGAGCCTCTAGACTATTCCATCTGGTGTTCCCTTTCTGTAATAATAAAATGAATAAACTTACAACATATGTATAAGGTTCTTAATGGGTCAAGAGGTCAAATTTATATATAGCTCATATGTATAAAAGAGAGACGAAAGATACCAAACAGACATTCAAGCTTAAAATTCAAAATAAGTAAAAAATAAGCTAACAATTTGGTCTATTTGAGAATGAGTGACTTAAAGAAGAACAAATTCAAATGTCAGGGTGTTTTGACTTGTGTCTCAATTTTTAGGATGTTCACTGAAGGCATTTTACTACCAAAATTATCCCACATAAAATATCAATGCCAATTTAAATGCATTGCACACAGCCATGAGATTTTTCATTTATCGATCATTGTTGTCTTTTTAAATATTTTTTTTGGTAAGACAATGCTTCATTGGAAGGTATATATTCCTAGGTTTGAAGTTTTTGTTTTTGCAGTTTTTAATTACCTGTATTCTAGAATATACATCATTGAACATAGATGGCACCACTACTGCTTTTTCTACTTCCTGTATTTGACTCCTTGTTGGCCAGATGTCATGCAAAAATATTGGTTTACCTTCAGAATTTGTTCCTGCAATAAAATATATCAGATTCAAAAATATTTCGTAGTCTTAATTCTCACTAACATCTAAAATCCATAATGTCACCATGAAAGTGAGGCACCTTTTATGTTACCCTGCTGAAATATGTCTGCATAAACTTTTAATTGATTATAACTGTACATGTTATACCAGGCTATCTTTCTACAAAAGTACAACCCATTAATTTTTTTAAAGAACTCTTGACATCCGAATATTTGATTTTTTTTAGCTGGTACTATTCCCTGATTAGGGTGCACAAACATGTTAAAACCTGCCACATTCTTAAGTGTGAGTTTCTCAATTAAAAACATTCCCTGTTTATGACATTGACAAGCACCAAACTTGACCTACCTAGAGGTTCTGTTTCAAAGTCTATAAGAACAGTTCCAGCTAATGCGTATGCTATAACCAATGGAGGTGAGGCTAAATAATTAGCTCTTGTCAAAGGATGGATTCTCCCTTCAAAGTTCCTGTTACCTGAGAGTACACCACATGTCACCAAATCTCCCTGTAATTAAAAATGTCAAAATATTACTTCATTAAGAATTTATGGGATGCATTTTTTATTGCAGTTTTAGGACAAAATGCCAGTTTGATGGTTTATTTCAGAAAAATCTGCATACAGAAATATATGCATCAGAATCAGAATGTGAGTTCTTATTATTGCGATGCTCACCAGGTTGCATTTTTTGCATTAAAGAAAACTCACAATATTTTCTGAATTTACAGTAATTTGAACCAAAAAGCTACTTCACTTGCTTATGATTAAGTGGTCAACTGAAACTGAAAGCGTCCAGTACAGTCAAATATGTAGATAAAGGTTAGTCTCAGGACCAGAGAAAACTTACCAAATAGTATGATATTCTTAAAAATTATCAAGACACAACTGTTAAAATATTGCTATCACATAGGTTTTACCCTACTGTTTTCTACATCAAATTCAACTTGTATATATTATAATTCGCTTATGGAAGGCTGTAAAGAGATCCTGACAGCAAACAGTTAAATTTACCTTTTCTATGGCTTCCCCAACCTGTTCTGGTAATGGTCCACTGTTACCAATACAAGTCATACAACCATAACCTACCACTGAAAACCTAAAATACAAATATATAACTCATTGTGTCTTTAGTTTCTATTATACATTTACATATCGTGTTCGTAATAATAGTATTGGTATAAATATTGGTATACCGTGTATACCGTTAGACTCTTTTTGGTTAAATCCACATCATGCACAGTATCATTAAATACATGCAATCTGTAACTGTTTTATATCTTTTAATCATGGTACATGTACATTGAACTATTATGTCTATACAATTGTGTTTATATGTTGTATGTTTGCTTTTTTCTTTTATTATTATTATTCTTTTCTTTTCTTTTTTTTATACTTGTATTGTATACATGTATATGAGGGCCTCAGGGAAGATTAGTAATTGTAACTAACTGTGTTTACCCTCTTTAAATAAAGAATTTATTATTATTATTATTATTATTATTATTATTATTATATCAAAGTACCTCTATTGATGAAAACGCTACATATTCACATTCACTACTATCTCTGAGGTAAAAGATCACCAAACCACAACCAGGTGACATACTTGTTTTGATTTACTCACCCTAGTTTTTCCAGATATGTAGTTACACCACTATATCTGAGGTAAAAGGTCACAACTCCACTGCCAGGTGACAGACTTGTTTTGATTTACTCACCCTAGTTTTTCCAGATATGTAGTTACACCACTATATCTGAGGTAAAAGGTCACAACTCCACTGCCAGGTGACAGACTTGTTTTGATTTACTCACCCTAGTTTTTCCAGATATGGAGTTACACCACTATCTCTGAGGTAAAAGGTCACAACTCCACTGCCAGGTGACAGACTTGTTTTGATGTATGGTTTCACAGATAGTCCTGCTTCTATTGCATTCTTTGCTAGAAGTCCTAAAAATAAAACAAAACAAATATATATAGAACATGTATCTTTCTTCTTATGTTTAAGGTCACATAAATCTAAGACAGAAACAATACATTCTAGATTGATAGATGGTTGCTTAACGTCCAGTGTATACATTCTAGATATTGGTCATGTGTATTTGTATTTGATTTTACAGTATATTTATTTCTTCTTACGCAACTGATGACTAGATGACTACCTTGACAATAGAACCATGTGATGATGTGCGACCTTTAATGGCATGCATGCAAAGGAAGTTATCCACTATGCTAAAGGAGTAAGTTCGATAAGGGCCATATAAGTTCAATGTAACAAAATAAAAAATGTTTTAAGTTGACTTAAAGACATGTGAGAAAGATATATAGAACTATTTCTGTCAATTTGTTTTCTAAAGCGTTCATTCTTACATCCAAATTAGGTCAAAATAAGAGATTTTGTTGAAATTTGACAAAATCAGCCAGATTTCAGCCAAATTTAGGACCAGAAAACATAGAGCTCAGGTGTGGACAAACTAAATATTCAAGTTAGACATGTAAAATGTCATTACAAACAATATTTACAAAGATCTTATTTGTCGACATATGCGCTCTATGTTTCCTGTCCAATAATCAATAGAAATTTAGCCATTTTCATTAAATTTTTCGTGGAAAATCAAAATGAGTACTGTTTGTGACGTCATGAATATAACACAGGAATGTAAATTGTCAAAAAATAGACTTATTTTCTATCTAGTCACTGTATTAGCTATGATTCATTGTAATATTGGTCAATAAAATTTTAGGGCCTTATCGAACCTACTCCTTTATCCATAGTTTTGAGTAAACCAGTCCAGTAATTGTATGTTTATTAATGACTACCAGGACGACAGAATGTTTTCCCAATGTTGATCATATACTGTTAAAAGGGAGGTTATTCACCTGCTTTTAACATGACTGATTGATAGTTAGTATTTGTTCTAGAAATGGCTGTTATGACAATAGAACTTCCTGACAATATTTTTTTTTCTTAGATATGGTCATTGCTGGGTTTTTATAGATAACTATAAGGTAAACGGTTTGCTCATTATTGAAGGCTATGTCATGACCTATAGTTGCTTACATCTAAGTCATTAAGTATCAGGCGGATAGTTGTCTAATTGGCAGTCATACCACATCTTCTTATATTTATATATATTCTTTACAAAGGGAGGTTACTCACCTGCTCCTAACATGACTGATGGATTGCTGGTATTTGTACAACTAGTAATGGCTGCTATGACAACAGAACCATGTGACAATGTATACTCTTTGTTTTCATAGACAATTGGTACAGTAGTTGATTGTTTATCTGACGGTATTGCGAAGCCCTGAAAGAAAAAAATACTATAAATTTTTCTTTTAGGTTATTGTCTAATTGAAATAAATCCTTTCATTCTGACATACCAAAGTTTGATTTTTAAATACTTTAAAACCTGATACACATTAAATATATTTTCGTCCTGAATATGTAAATAATAGTTCCTACTGATCAATGATTATTATAGATATTTTTACCTATATTAAGGTAGGCATTTTACCCTGAAATTAACAAAAACATTTCACTGTCAATTTAAATGCATAACTCAAGGTAGTGTCACACGACCAAAGAAAACAGCATAGATTTAACTGCCTCTTCCAAAACACAACCAGGTGCTCCGCAGGGCGCAGCTTTATACGACCGCAGAGGTCGAACCCTGAACAGTTGGGGCAAGTATGGACAAAACATTCAAGGGTGATACAGCTCTGAATTTGGATTGTGATCAAATTTTTGACATTACATGGTTTTTTTTACACAAAACAAATGTCAAGATTTTACAAATCAATTAAAGATTTCTTCTTCAAACTTATTTAAATCTAAAATTAAATAGTTGACACAGCATAGGTTTCTGACACAGAATGAATGTGGTCTAATGAACTGGAAATTTTTTTTTTGCCTTTGAGCAATTCACTATGCTGTTGAATATTAATCCTCTCAAAAAAATGTTTGAAGAATTTTTCTTTTTATTTATGAAATCTGAAATGAGAAAAATTTAACCACCCCCTTTTTTTTCACATCCCCGTTTCCCTTTTTCCAAAACTGATATCAATTCAAATTTCTAATGGAGTTTGCAACAATAACTACTCTTTTAAATACATCATAAAATATTAAAATGTAAAATAAAGTGCTTGTTATCACTGAATGGTAAAGATTGGTTGGTAGTAAAAGTGAATATACATTGTTTATTGTATAAAACAATAAAAAAAACTTCATCAGCAACATTTTATATTGGCAAATTTCCAATGAAGTTATTTACATAAAGTTATTGGCAAATAAAAATAGAAAATGACATCATAGTCATGTCTGGCAAATGTCCAACATACATTATCTAAAAACATTTTAGATAAGATAAGGAAAAAAAGCTTCATCAGCAACATTTTATATTGGCAAATTTCCAATGAAAGTTATTTACATAAAGTTATTGGCAAATAAAAATAGAAAATGACATCATAGTCATGTCTGGCAAATTTCCAACATATATTATCAACTACTATTCTATACAAAGAAAGATAACTCCAATTGAAAATTAATTGCTATTGCACAATATTGTGCAATTAGATATTTCTTACTATTGTGCAATACTGTGCAATTGAAAATTTCTTGCTATTGCACAATACTTGATATGGAATCCTGATTTGGACCAACTTGAAAACTGAGCCCATAATCAAAAATCAAAGTACATGTTTAGATAAAGCATATCAAATAAGCCCAAGAATTTAATTTTTGTTAAAATCAAACTTAGTTTAATTTTGGACCCTTTGAACCTTAATGTAGACCAATTTGAAAACGGGAACAAAAATTAAGAATCTACATACATAGTTAGATTCGGCATATCAAAGAACCCCAATTATTCAATTTTTGATGAAATCACACAAAGTTCAATTTTGGACCCTTTGGGCCCCTTGTTCCTAAACTGTTGGGACCAAAACTCCCAAAATCAAACCCAACCTTCCTTTTTTGGTCATAAACCTTGTGTTTAAATTTCATAGATTTCTATTTACTTATACTAAAGTTATTGTGCGAAAACCAAGAATAATGCTTATTTGAGCCCTTTTTTGGCCCTTAATTCCTAAACTGTTGGAACCAAAACTCCAAAAATCAATCCAAACCGTCCTTTTGTGGTCATAAACCTTGTGTCAAAATTTCATAGATTTCTATACACCTAAACTAAAGTTATAGTGCGAAAACCAAGAAAATGCTTATTTGGGCCCTTTTTGGCCCCTAATTCCTAAAATGTTGGGACCAAAACTCCCAAAAATCAATCCAAACCTTCCTTTTGTGGTCATTAACCTTGTGTTAAAATTTCATTGATTTCTATTCACTTTTACTAAAGTTAGAGTGCGAAAACTAAAAGTATTCGGACGACGACGACGACGCCAACGTGATAGCAATATACGACCAAAAAATTAAAATTTTTGTGGTCGTATAAAAATAAAAACTGAACATGACGCATATTACATTATAATGCTCTATTGTTTTAAAATGGCTGGTAAATATTTCATCACACTAACTCTTGTTCTGTTCATTTTACCTTAAAGCTAACTTTATTGTTGAGACATTGTGTAAAATCAGACTTCATGTCTGTGACAGACACTTTATCCTGAGGTCTCTTTGGTCCAGAACAGCAGGCCCTCACTGTTGACAAGTCCAGCTCATATATCTGAAAAAAGAAAGATTATACATTTCATGATGCATTTTTTTTTTTGAATTTCAGCTATCTATTTTTTAAAGTTACAAATTGTAATAGTTAAAAAAAAAAATATTAAGATAGAATCAGGAGTTTTAAATCTGTTTACCTGTAAAAATAGTCACACATTCCATTTCCTTGTCTCATATCAAATAAAAATGTGTCCAAAATAAAGAACAGGTATATAATTATGGCAGTTGCCATTTAATATAAAAACATTTCAATGAATAAATTGCATAAATATTTATGAAATCGGTTAAAACATATTTTCAAGAAGATATGAATCGACTCCTTCCAGTTCTAACCAGGGGAGATTTGTGCTGGTGACTAAATTTGTTCCAAATACCATGTAAAACTAATTTGACTTGTTTGATTTTCATAAAATTATGACAAAATTTAAAATTTGAACCTTTGACGAAAATATAAAAAATTTCAAAAAACATAACCCACACACTCTATCGGCTAAAATTCATTGGATACATAGCAGTTTGATACACACTTATTTGATCATTGAGAAGCTTAATATTTCCTTTATAACAATAGAATGTAATTAAAACATTCAGCCGATTTTTATAGAGTTATCTCCCTGTAGTGTTATGTACCAACTTAATATAATGTTATACCTCTGAGAACACAGGATCTTCATTTTGATCTTTATAGTTTCTGAACATAGTAATAGATCGTAGATATTGCTCTATAAACTGGATCTGTTCATTGCTTCTCCCTGAAAGATAAAGTATGAGAAATTTATAAAGTAAATAGAGTACTCCAAATTCATAAATGTTTGCATTGTTTTTATTATAGTAAATATAAAGGTATCGTAAAATGAAAAACAAGCACTCAAAATAAAATTGTTTGTATGTAATATTTCCTGATATCACAATAATTAAACCTGCATTTTGATCAATTGTTCACAAAGCGCAATAATAAATGCATGCCTCCAATAGCCAACAATACAGTATAACTTTTTCTCATTGTTGAAGGGCATATGATTGCATGTAATTGCTTACATCCACTTCATTTGAACTTTGGTGGATAGTTGTCTCATTGGCAATTATACCACATTCATTTTTATATGCAAAATTTTCAGAATTGACAGTATCTAAAGTAATTGTGCTTTTTAAAACTATTGATGCACTGCAATAAGCATAAAGGAATAGATATAGGAAGAAGTGGTGTGAGTGCCAATGAGACAACTCTCCATCCAAATAACAATTTAAAAAAAGTAAACCATTATAGGTCAATGTACAGCCTTCAACACGGAGCCTTGGCTCACACCGAACAACAAGCTATAAAGGGCCCCAAAATTACTAGTGTAAAACCATTCAAACGGGAAAACCAACGGTCTAATCTATATAAAATTTAAAAAAACGAGAAACACGTATAAATTACATAAACAAAGGACAACTACTGTACATCAGATTCCTGACTTAGGACAGGTGCAAACATTTGCAGCAGGATTAAACGTTTATGAAGTTTGCTTTAGACAGTACTTATTATTCTTTTGGACGCCTTTTGGTTTCCATGCTCCCGTAGATTTATAATTTAAAACTTTGGGTGAATTTTAATTCAAGAAAATATAAAAGAATTACTCACCTGTTTGTAATAAATATTCCAGACTTTTATTATCAATAGGGAAGTATCCTACAGTAGCACCGTATTCAGGACACATGTTTGAGATCGTGGCTCTGTCAGCAATGGATAACTTAGAAACACCAGGTCCAAAGAATTCTACAAACTTTCCAACCACACCAATCTGCCTTAAGTGCTAAAAAAAGACAACATTCTTTTGATCAAATGTGGAAAGGGCATACATGTTTTTTGAGATCTCAACCATATGCATGTATCATTTAAACCTGGAAGTTTCAAAAATAATGGTATCAAAATACAAAATATTGAGAAGCAGACATTTGCTATAAATACTCTTATTAAAATAATATTATTATAAAAAGATTTTTTTTAAAGTTTTATTGCTCCTTATTTTACTGATGAATGGAATAAGTTTTCTAGCATTTAAAAATTCAGTTTTTGGAAAAATATTTTAAAGCATAAACATAAAAATGTTCTTTGCCTAGTGACAGCTAAGTGTTGATCATAAAACAGGGAGGCAGATGCACAACTTCTACAACACGAGTAGACATGTAATAAGACGATACACCATTTTGGCCCTTTTCTTTTCGTATAAAATGCATTTAATACTATAATGCGTTATATGAGACCCTCTTTTTCTGACATATTTTTGTTTCATGCAGGCATATTTATAAAGTGGTGTCGTCTGCCTTATGTTTTGGCTCAAACAATTTAATTGAAACTTTACCTTAGTTATTGTTAAGACAACATCTGTTGATGTGGTCATTTGGTCAACTTCTCCGGTCAATTTGTAACCAACAACTTGAGGAAGCACCATACTAATGGACTGGCCTAACATCACAGCTTCTGCTTCAATCCCTCCGACACCTACAAAATAACATGTGCAGTCAAAATTGTTCAACATGATGTCCATAAAAGTAAAGGATTTACAAGTACACATGGTACAGTTTGAATGCAAAAAAAAAACCGATATGAAAAAACAGTCAGAATGGAAAATTTCATAGTTGCATAAAAAAATGGAGTTGTCAATACTGTCGACTCTGGCCTGTTACATGACTGCCTAAATCCCTGCCATCTGGTGCACCGCAAACTTCATGTTCATTGTTAGAAAACAATATAGACAGTTGTCAGGCTTATGTCATTTGGTAGAGAGTTGTCTCATTGGCACTTGTACCATATCTTCTTATTCTAATAGTAAAATGGTGGCCTAAATCCAGTGTCATATCAAGAGGAATAACTTACCCCAGCCGACAACTCCTAAACCATTGATCATAGTTGTATGAGAATCTGTTCCCACTAAACTGTCTGGATACAATGTCCCATTATCATTAAAAACAACTCTGGCAAGGAACTCCAAGTTAACCTGATGAACTATCCCTGATCCTGGAGGTACTATCAACATATTCTTCAAAGCCCTTGCTCCCCACTGAAAAGAAAAACAAACTTTTACTTTTATGTAAGTAACAAACACACATTTGTCATGTCTATTATTATTCTGATCAATAAAACATTTGGATACTAACTACATTTTATAATGCAGTGTATAAGTTTTTTTCCATACCTTTATAAGGCATGAAAATAGGTACATTACAATAACAACACTTTTTTCTTTAAAAAGGCTTATAGCAAGGGTGGGGTAGTTTAATTAATAAATGTGAGTCATTGATCTTTACCAAAATGTAAATTATCTAAAAAATGGTTTTTGGCTGAAAGGATATTTTGAGTCCCTTCCTACCCTCTGACATACATTTTAATGGACTAGCCCTAATATAGAACCGATAAATTTCTACTCACCTTCAAAAATACAAATCTTTCTTTATTTCTTGTAAATTCTAATTCCTGATTCTGTTCTAAAGCGTCAGCACTGTAATAAAGCAAAACAATTTATAGTGTCAAAATAGACCATAATAGGACATCATTTCATACATAACCAACATTTTATTATTAACAATTAAGGGTGTGTTTATCAAATGAAACACAACTTTTAAAAAATATCATTTGAAAATTTTCAGTTTAAAAAGATTTCCATTGAGAATTTGTTAACAAGTTTATGTTCTTTAAAATAAAATTTCATCTTAAAAGTGAATGTTCTTAATTACAAGAAAAAAGTAATAATGAAAGAACAATAAATCTGAATAAAATGCACAATGAAAGAAGCAAAAGGAATAAATTAGCGAACAAACAGCAGATGAGTTCCCTTTAGCATGTTTAGACTTTATGACAAAGTACATTTGTAGTAGGGTTTTCTCATTATTACTGTAAATAATTTTACCTGACCAAGTCTATGTTCATATTACTGAATTAATTTTACCAGATCAAGCAGGACATAAACAAATATACATGTATATAAATGTCATTGTGTTTTAAAGACATTCTGATTATTATAAAATAGGCAGACAATTTCCATTTTCAAATATATTTGTACATGTATCATATGTTACTTGAGCATTGCAACCTACAACACTTAACCTATTAATTTCATTATATATAAGACACACTTAAATATCAGTATTATGAAGAATATTCTTATAAAGTCAGAATTAAAACCTGATTAGAATGTAAAAAGTAGGGAAGCATCTTCATTTAAGATAGAAAATCCAAGAATTCTGAGTACTAAATTTTGAAACAATTTGTTTTATGTTTTTGAAACAACTGACTGCCCTGTTCATATACTATTGAAAATTAACAAACAGTTCCTCTTTTATGAAGATATTTCCCCACGTTCTACCTTAATATTATGTAAACATATGACAAATTAACACAACAATCAAACATCTTGTAACTATGGCTACCAACCTAGATGTTTTGTGGCCATGAAATGGACAAATTTTATCAGAGCAAGGACCTTCACAGTTCAAACATTTGGGCTGACCTCCTCCAGGATTTGGGGAGAATCTCAAAGTACTGTAAGGAGAAAAAAAATCTTGAATTTTACAAAATTATTTTTTTTTCACTCACATCCGCACATAATAAGATCTTAAATATTTATTGATATTATCATGATTATTTTGCTCCTATAAAATCATTTAATACACAACATTTTTCCAATACTGCATATCAATATTCAATATTCATGATATTTATCATATTTTAAAAAAAGTTTCAGAAACTAAGCATCATAATTATACTAATTGTAATGTCTTGCTTTTTTTATTATTGTTTTTACAAAAAATCAGCATAAATATATTTAAAAAAGCTGTGTTAGATGATCATCATCAAATTTAAAAAAAAAAAGGCTTAATCACAGTTAGTAACGACACTAAGAGGGTCTACCTAAGGTGATGTTACTATTAGGGGCTCTACTAGGTTACTCCCCTTAGGTCACAAGGTCATGTTTAATAATTGCCTTAGATCACAAGGTCACTTTTAAGCAAATTGATTTTTTTTTTCAAATGAAGATGTTAGGTTGCAAAGTTGCTGAGAGCGAATTAAATGAGGAGATCATTTTTTTAAAAGTTATTATCAGCAGCTGACTATATACGAATATTTAAAAAAAAAAAGAGAAAAGGGGGGAATATATATTTGTCCATTTATGGACAAAACAATCTCACCTACCCAAGCACCTGATTTACATGAAATAATCATTATATAGGACAATTTATTAATAGATAAAACATGCAAGAACTGGTTAACTGTGCAGGTGGGAATTTAAATGAAAAAAATACAAAATTGGATTTACAAAAAAAAATTCATGTTTTGACCATTTTAATTCAGATAATGAATGATAATCAACATAAGTTTTTTTTTTTCAAAATGCAACCAAATCTTGTCAAAAATTAGAAGCAGAACCTCAATTAAAACTTATAATTTAATGTATTATAGTCTTTCAAATTGATTAATGAACTATATCACAAACTTAAGTTATTAGCATACTTGATCTGAACTACATGTTTGGATTTTCTTGCTTCCCTAAAGAATTTTATCATGTTGACAGATGTACTTTTCAGAACAACACCTTTTTTGATTGAGTCAGAAATTAAAATTTTACCAAGTAATAAACTTTTAAGGACATTCATTTTTTTCTTTTTAAAAAAAGTACCGGTACTGTAATCATGGTAATGGAAGACAAAGGTGCAATTCAATTGACTAAGTAAATTCAGAAATTATTGCAATGTTTTTATTATTGTGAAAAATGATTTTTCTCAATATAGCAAAAATTAAAACCACATTTTAGTTTAAAATGACAAAATTGTAATAATAAATGCACGCAATAATTGCTGAATTTAGAGTGATTTAGAATCTTATGCATTTTTGGTAATATTTTCAAATGTATTCACCTCCTAAGAAACCTCTTAAACAATGGAAATTCAAACAGATATTATTGGTTACGAACAATGAATTTACCCAAAAGACTTTGGATTCTGAAACGAATATTTTAACTATAGGTGATAAACTGGTTATATTTATAGAAAGGAATATTTGGGATGGGTAACTATGCATTATAAAATATTGATTGACTGTACTAGCCTAATTATAAAATGTATACCTCCTTGAGACATCCACCTGTATAGAGTGGTCAATAACTAGGTCAGCTGGACACACTGGGTTGATTTTCTGTGGATCACCTCCAAGCCTTTTCACAGCATCTCTCATAGCAGCAAAATCAACTACTGCTGGTACACCACTGTAAATATAATGAACAAATTTCACACTAAAAATATTGAATGGTTCCCACTCATCATTTTAAATAAATGTGCTGTGGAGTCATTAATTTTCAGTGGTTTTACATTTTAAAGTCTGTTTTAAGTTGTTTAAAGAATTAGTGGTAACATCTTTGAAATTTGAGGTTCATATCAGATATATAGATTTATTGTTAGTGGTTGACAATACTTTCAACACTCTAGGCCTATACCGTCTCAGTCAGTTTATATTGGTGGACGAAGCTGGATTGCCGTTCAGAAAACCCCCAATTTTTACCAAGAAAACTGACAATCCTAGTCAATTCTGATTGAAGTCAACCCCAACAAACTTCAAGGTGCAGGGTTACAACTCACAATCTCAGACTCAGGGTTGACTGGCTAGTGATAATGTAGCTGAGCTACTTAGACCACTAGAAACTGAAATTTTGTTTGTAGAACCATTGCATATTCTTCCTTTACTTACGTGAAATCCTGTAAGATGACCCTGGCTGGTTTAAAAGGAATTTCCACATTTTTGGTTTGATTTTTCTCCCAGTCCAGAATATGTTCCACATCTTTCTGTAGTACCTGGAAATCATCACAGTTCCTGATGGCTGACTCCAGTAGTACTCTGATGGAATAAGGAAGCTTTTCTAAAAAATACAAAAAACTTGAATCGTCATCAGATTCAGTGTTTCCTTTCACCCAGTAATTTATGTAAAGGATACCTTGAACAATTGAACAGAACTTTTGATGCAGTAAACTCTTCCCTCCCTTTAACATGTTTAATAATTTGATCTCACAGCAGAATACATTAATGAAGACCCATTGGTGGCCTTCGGCTGTTATCTGCTCTTTGGTTGTGTTGTTGTCTCTTTGATACATTAGGCATTTCGATTCTCAATTTTATGTACACACAATACATGCAATACATTTGTGTATTTCAAAAATGTCTTTGAGGTTTGTAATTCAAATTCAATGCATTTTAACTATCTTAAAAAATACACTCATTTTAGTCTAATAATATTGCAGATTCATAAATTATTAGGGGTAAACCAATTTTCATGATTATTGGTGAACTTAAAATTAAAATCTTCATGATGAATAATTTTGCTATAGGTTTGTATGCAGATTTTAGCAAAACCATGAGACCAAATATATACAGGAAAATACATTTTTTCTTTAGTCTTGAAAATACCTGTAAATGAATTCTCTGTACATAGCTTGTAGGACTTACATACAATAGACATCATGGAGGCTTTGGTGCAACACTAAACTCACCTACTACAAACTCTGTGCTGACAATGACAGAAATAAAATGTTCAAGGTTTTTCATGTAATATTGTTGCACCATTAAATTATACTCACGATATCTCGGATCATTTAATGCTGACAGATTGAAGAATTTGTAGTCTTTGCCTCCAATATTAGCTGTTTGCACCAAACGCTGGAAGGGGTTTTCTGAAGAAAAAATTAAAAGATATGGATATGTCATGTATGTATTTATTTGACAGGCTTGAAACCACTTTTGAGTTGGGATATTGTTCTGATCCATGAAGTCGCAAAATTAATCGCTGATAAACATGATAAACATTCGTTGGTTTACAGTTTATTTTGAACATAAACTTATCAAAGATATTAATTAGATTTTGCATACAACTGCAGTATGAACTATCACAAAATAATGCCTTTTCTTAGTCTTTTCATTTTTTCTTAAATTTGATTATATCACAATAGACAGAACATTTTTCATTTTGAATAGAAAGCAGACAAATTGAAAAACAGTCATAAAATGCTAAAACTGTCCTTAAACATTAAATCATCGATCATATACAGTCAGGGGACTTACTAAAATGAGTGATTTAGAAAATCACTCATTTAAGTAACAAGATTTCCACAAATGTTGGAAGTTAGAGTTATCTTTCTTTAATAATCACCTATTTAAGTAGTACAAATTAATCACTAGAAGAAGTGATTTAATTTTATTGTAGCTTTAAATATAGAATACTAATGATACAGGGACTAATTATGTTTCTAAAATTATCAGAACCAACATCTGTGTTGATAGGATGACCAGGTCATTTCAGGTGATGACCTTGTACTGAATCTAGGATAATGACATAAAAATCACTTGCTTAAGCAGGCCCGTAGCCAGGAATTTCCAAAGGGGGGTTCATTGGCCTCAAAAACTTGACTTTAACAGTCACAATTCGAACAGAACGTCATGAACGTTGACTTTAACAGTCATTATTTGTTTTCAAAGAGTGGTTCGTCCGAACCCCCCGAACGCCCCCTGGCTACGGGTATGTTAAGTATCATACCTCAATTTCCTTCCCAAAAATCACTTCTTTAAATATCATTATTTTAATAACCCCCACTAATTTCAACACCCCTGAACAGTGAAATTTTTATCGCAAACAGTAGAATTTTATTACATAATCTGAAAGATGAAACCTTGAACTTCACAGGAAAAATACTCCCACTGCTGGGAAAAATCTGCTAAAAAAGTATCAGTTCATTATGTAAAGCCATTATTATAGCATTTTTTCAACTAAAATAGAATTTGCAGCTAAATGATAGCATTAAAAGCATAAACCTTGCCACTTAAAAGAAGCAAAAAGGTCATTTTTTTCAATTTTACTAATGAAAAGACATTATTTAAACCTATGTGTTTAAAATTTTGGTAAAACTACAAAATCACAATTTGTGACAAAACTTTGAATTTGTACTTTAATAAGTGATTTAAAAATCACTTTTTTAAGTAAGTCCCCTGACTGATATACATAGATTTTTCCTAATACATGTAAAAATTGATATTTTGTTACATGTACCATGATAACATGTAAATATCTGTTTAATTTGTATTCAAATAAAATCAATGGGTCACCAATACATGTATAAACCAATCTGCTACTGTGTTTGTAATACACTACATGTAGTACTGTACTAAAACATTTTGTAAAATATTGAAAACAATCACAATGGCTTTATGCTTAAATTGACATTTTGTAATTTTGTTGTATTTATCATCAAGAACATCACAGGCTTGTACAGTTCATCTCTACAAGCCAACAGAATCCCACTAAAATTTTCATAAAATTGAGCTTCAGGCTAGCTTGTGGATTAATATTATTAAGTGTAAATTTATCTGGAATCATTGCATCCATTTTAAAAACAAATCTGTTGCTGTGTTACATATTTAGTTTTTCATGATTTTTGGGGTACATTAATTAGGCCATTAGTTTTCTCGTTTGCTTTACATTTGTTATTTCAGGTTTTTTTATAGCTTACTATACGGTATGGGATTTGCTCATTGTTGAAGGCTGTATGGTGACCTATAGTTGTAAATTTCTGTGTCATATGGTCTCCTGTGAAGAGTTGTATCATTGACAATCATACGGTCATACCACATCTTTTTAATACCTATGTTATAAGAACAAATTATGACCTTAAACATGCTAAAAGAGAATGTGTATTAACTAGAGCATGTGATTTCACTTCCAAAATTACAAATGCAATGACCAGGGCACAATTCTGTCCAGTATAGAACCACTCTTCAATCGGCAAAGGGAATTTATTTGTTTAAAATGTGTGTAATAACAGAATCGAATTGATAATTGGCAAATGGACTATTGGACCCAATCAATTTTGACTAGGGAGAACATGATTCAACTTCGAACATTACAAATCCACCAAACAGGATTCTTTCCGGAATTCCTTTGGAGAGTTAGCCAGTGTATACATTTATCCTAAATGGAGATTACTTATAATTATATAAGAAGCATCACCACAACTTTAATATGGGGACGAAGGCCCCTATTACAGTAGAAAAATCAATCCAAAAAAAATCCAAAAAAAATCGTGAAAATCCCAAATTTTCATTGTACTAATGAACTCAAAATCATTCAAATTTTATTTGACGCTTTTTTTAATTCCCGCATTTGCGCAGAACGCAGAAATCTACTTTCTCCTTCTGGTCTCGTTGTCGTGAGACTTTGAGTAGTCTAGTAAAATATAGGAACTCAAGGAACACAATACCAATATTTCATTTTATAAAATTCTTTGTCTATGATATGAATTAACGTTAGCTGATGCATTGCGTTACTTTGTTTACATTGAACATGACGTCATAACTTAAATGACTTCACATTTAAATCCCTAACAACAGAACCAAAATCGGAAACGTTATGGTATTTCCGTTTCTTTTTTTTTTTTAACAAATATGTAAGTTACAAAAAAAATAATTCATACAGACTTCGCTCCCATTCACAGGTAATGCCTGTCTCATATTAAATAGGAAAGCTGACACTATAGCAACATGTATTATTTCTACAGTTATGATGTAACATGTAGAGATGAGAGACTCACATCATGAAATATTAAAACAATTAACTGTGTATGATTTTATTCTTATTTAAGTCGATATGACGACCTATTTTATGACCTTGCGATTGTTATAACAGGATCTAAGGAAATATGGGTTGACAAGTGATATGAATATATACAAAAATACGTGGGAATCTAAATGTGGATAAGATGAACTACTGTGTCTACTAAAAAGGAATAGTCTAATGTTTTCTTTATAAAGAATGGCAGAAATATAGCAAATTTTAAAACCTGTTGTGGTCGCCATTTTCACTTTTGCTTCCGTCACGTGTGACAATGTCAAATGAATAAACGCTAGATTTCTTTTTATCAAATTCTATTTTGAGAATGGTAGGTACAAAAACCAAAAATAAAAAAAATGACGAATGTGTAAAAGGATCTAAAAGCCAATAAATTATGAAATAAATTTTACAGAATAAACGGGATGAAATTTAGATTTTCAATTCAACACTATATTTATTCTACTGAATGCGTTTTCCCAGTTCAAACTTTTACAACTTTATGATTGATTGGTTGATTGATTAACTGATTGATTGGTTGAGTAACTTGATGACTAATTGTGTTGATGACTGATTGATTGATTTCTTGGTTGGTTTGTTGATCAATCAATCAATCAATCAATCAATCAATCAATCAATCAATCAATCAATCAATCAATCAATCAATCAATCAATCAATCAATCAATCAATCAATCAATTACTTAGTCTTTTTTTATGTTGTGTTTTGTGTACTAGTGTTTGTGGGTTTGTCCCGGTTTTTTTTTTTAAACAATGCATTGTCAGTTTATTTTCTATTTATGAGTATATAAAAAAGAAGATGTGGTATGATTGCCAATGAGACAACTATCCACAAAAGACCAAAATGACACAGACATTAACAACTATAGGTCACCATACGGCCTTCAACAATGAGCAAAGCCCATACCGCATAGTCAGCTATAAAAGGCCCCGATAAGATGAATGTCGTTCTGGTATCTTTTGCCCCTCTTTTACTTAATCGATTGAGGAATTGTTTTAATGATTCATAGATTGATTTGAGTTTAGTGCTATATGTGTAACCGGAGAGCATGTATCCCCCTCCCCCCCCCCCCCCAGAAAATCAAATGGTTGCTGCCTTAGGTCGTTATTTTTTCTGTTTAACATTTTTCATTTCGGGGCCTTTTATAGTCGATTATGCGTTATGGGCTTTGCTCATTGTTGAAGGCCGTACGGTGACATATGGTTGTTAATTTCTGTGTCAATTTGGTTTCTTGTGAAGAGTTGTCTCATTGGCAACCATACCCGACATCTTCTTTTTTATATGTTCAATGACAAGACGAATGCAATGCAAACATATCTTAAATTGGAGGCAACATGAATGCGTTATTTCTATTCTATTCTCTGTAAATTCAATTCACAACTCTCCTAGAATAAGGACGATTTAGAGCTTCAAATGTTTTTTTGACGACAGCATGTTTCGGTACATATACCCGTATCTTTTTTTTTTTTTTTTTTTTTTTTTTTATTTCAAATAGATTTGAGAAACTTTAAACAATCCAAATATCAATCAAAAGCCTAAATAGTATGCAACCTGTGTTCTCTGGCAGGACTAGAGTATCTTTCAGTTTGAAATCGCCCACTTGAGAGACAATATTTACTCTAGTATACAACAGTACCTAATCCAGACGTTTTCATCATATTGTCTGAAATTGACATGGTATATATACCTTATAATGTCTTAATGTTTTGGTCAATTTTGAATCATTGTCTCTTTTAACATTTTTTTTAAATACACTTCGATTTTATGATTATCCCCTGTAAAGAACCCCTTTACCTTTAAAAGTAGTATACGATTGTCTATTTCTGATCTGTTCATATTTGATATGTTCTGCTAGACCAATGCTTGGTTAGATTTATTAAGCTCTTCACCGGTTGTTATTAATAAATACAATATTATTTGTCTAGTAATGCACTCTGTTTACTTTCTTCTGAAAATAAGTCGACGGTTTGAGTAAAGGTTGTATCCCCTGTCGCCTGCGTGACAGCAGAGACATATAGTATTTATAGAAAAATTTATAGATAATTTATTGGCATGAGACAACTTTGTTGCATTGAAATAACTATTGCATATTGATTTTTTACTCTAATTTTAGACAAGTCACTTGCAAATTTAGATATTATACATTTGTATTTAAGCACAAAAACAAGTATGAATGTTTCAATTTAAACAATAATATATGAATACTATTTCGAAAGACAGATAATAATGGATCACAGTTTATGCGGAAGATTTATTTTTAAATAACAAAATATACGTTTTAATCAAGGACAATATCGTTCATGATTGTCTATATATAATTTTATTTATATTTATTGACTTACTTATATACAATTTTGAAATCTCAGTAAAATGTAAAAATGCAATAACACTTTAGATGTAGCATCCTCGGTAGCATCGTGCATATCCCCATTTATATTAAGGACAAAACAATCAATGATTAATTTTTGTTAGGAAAAAAATTATTGTTATAAAATCTTATTATTGTATTCTCCCGGGCGCTAATTTTCCTTCCCCGGGCGCTTTTTCTTTTTCCCTGGCGCTAATTTTCCTTCCCCGGGCGCTTTTTCTTTTCCCGGGCGCTCTCGGGCGCTCCCGAGCGCTTTTTAGTAGGACCGAAGATCGATTTCAAATGATACCTTATCAGCAATCAAAATTCAATCAACAGTAATTAAAAGTAATTATAAAATAAAGTGTAACAACGAATGCAGCAAAGAATTTTATTTAATTAATATAAATTTGGTAAATATTCTGTATTTAACTTTTAATAGATATGTTAGACTCAGATCGACGTCCGGCCTCTAATCGACGTCCGTCCCTCAAATCAACGGCCGTTTCTCTAATTTTCGTCCAAATCTGACGTTACATTCTCAAATCCACGTCCAATATTTTGATACCCCAATCGACGTCCAATGTGACGGCATGTATTTACAAAACTACGCCCGATTGATTGTAGTCGTCTTTAATCGATGTCCAATATCAATAATTGATAAATTACTAGGCTTAATTGTTTACACTTATACATGTATATGTTTTGTAGGGTTTAAACATTTATACATACTTTCCATATAGATTTTTTCAACCCAAAATAGGTATCATGCATATTATTAAAGTTTATCTTGATAAAAAAAATAATCGAATCTATCTACATAGAAGCGTGTTATTCCTATTCATGTTAATAAATGACATGCATGTAAATAGATGTCAAGGAGAAAGCACCCTAACGACAAAAAAAACCCCAAAAAACCCCAACCAAACGACATCTAGAGGGCATTTTCAATCTTCAACAATAGACCAAAAAAGAAGTACAGCCAATCTTTTTGAGAGTATTATAATTTGGACTCTCTAAAATATTTTGCAACAAATTTCTGAGTTTTACACCTTGCGGGAAACATATACGCAAGACATTGGCATCATGTTTTATGTTGTGCTATTACACAACTGTTCTAGGTTGAGTGCTCAAACACATGTTTAACCCCGTCATATTCTTTATGTGCCTGTAGTCTAGTGGTTGTCGTTGGTGTATGTTTGTCATATGTGTTTTCAGATTTTTTTTATAAATAAGACTCTCTTTTTCGCGTGCTAGCTCCGAAATTTTCTAATTTGATTTGTTTACATTATTCACGTCATACCACATCTCCTTATTTTCATGTAATCTCTAAAATTAAAACAAAAGTGATATCACAACCTATTTACATATTTAGTCTAGTATGTTATAAATATATAAAAAAAAACATTTTTGTTTGAATAGATCCTATTTGTCACACATAATTTGTTTAAAGGTCTAAAAATTTCGGCTACTGTCAGTTCTGGTCAATTTTGTATTATGTGTCCAAAACGGACGTTGATTAGAAAGGCTAGAAATTGGACGTCGATTAGAGAACCCCACAAATAGACGTCGATCAGATAGGAATAAAATTGGACACCGATTTGGAAAGATATTTTATTGTGACGTCAGATTTGGACGTCGATTTGGAAGAACGGACGTCGATTAGAGACTGGACGTTGATCTGAGTCTTACAGATATACATAAATATCAATATATATATATACATGTATATATTTCGTTCATTAATGTAACATATACATACATGTATCATAAATGAATATAGGGCGAACGAACCCAGGGCGAACGAACTATCAGGGCGAACAAACTCAGTGCGAAAGAAACCTAGGGCGAACATGTAATCAGGGCGAACGATACCGATACCCATATAACCGCCTTACCGAGCGCTCAAATTATCGATATTGATAGAAGTCGTAAAACTGCATGGATATTGGAAAAATATGATTATATACAAAATATATGGCATTTGAAATCATACCAGATAAAATAATTGTAAATATATGAAGTAAAACAACGCAAGCTTAACATGCTTAATGAGATTATAAAATATGTACACATACTAAGATCCATTCACATTTTTCAAGAGTCACATAATTAAAAGCTATTTATAATTAAAAAATGAATAAAGAAAAAAATATGAATACTGAAAACTGCAATGAATTATTTTTTATAGCCTCAGTCAATCATACTTCGTATTTCCTAGGATTTGTATAGTAAACATTGATTACTATACAAATCCTTGGTATTTCGATTTATTCCGTTTCATTTTGTTCGTTAAGTTTCGTTTCGTTTATTGCGTTTCAATTTCGTTTCTCATTTTAGCACAATCCAGTTTACAGCTCCTAGATAAAATTTGTCCTTTATTCAGACTTAAACTTCCGTTGTGGAAAGTTGTCTGCTATCACAATCTCAGGGTCAGATTGCATAAATAGTATGCTATTACAGGCTACACGTTTGTTTTTAATGCACACAGAATATACCAAAAGAAAAGTAAACCTTGTTATATAGTAACACATATGATACTTCTGTTATAGTTTGTAAATCTAAGGCTGTCCACTGATATCAACAAAGGTGCTTGTACAAAACTGTCACAAAAACATGTCAAGTTACAGTCAGATACAGGATCATACAGGGAAGAGTTACATAAGAGACATATAAATCCCTTAGAGAGACATTGTTCAGAGCGATTTTGATGATTTGTTTGGTGACATCCCATAAGTCACACAACCATTATTCCGACAGCCCATTACCTGATTACTCCGACAGCCCACTATTCTGACAGCCCATTACTCCGACAGCCCATTATTCCGACAACCCATTACTCCGACAGCCCATTACTCCGACAGCCCATTATTTCGACAACCCATTACTCCGACAGCCCATTATTCGGACAATCCTTTTTTCTTACATGTATACAATGGTATAGGTAAATTTTCTCTAAAAAGACCAACTCCGTTCTCTATATGATATTTGTGGTTGTCCGTTTTGATTCCAATTATTCTTTCCATGCGGGAAATTTTTCTCAGTATATTGGAGTTGATACACATGCTTATAGCAACTGCTCAGTCCTTACCCTCGTCCCTATTTCGTTTTACATGTCTAGGTACTTCATTTATCTTTATATTTCATTGTGTGTGTGTCGACTATTAAGTCTGTGCTGTGTTATTAGTTTGCTATTTTTTGCATGTGTGTCTTGATTTACCTTCTTTTACTAGACCTTCGGTTCCCCTTTTCGCGTATCAGGGGAATGAGGTTTCCCCACTATTGACTACATAAATAAATATATCAGAGTTGGATAACACTACCCGTCCTCTTTGGTCGCAACACTTTGCCTCCTTGTATCACTCATCTGAGTTTTATTTAAATCAATTTAGTCGCAGAAATAATGGACTAATGTAGCGTCAGTCAAAATAAGAAAAACAAAGAGACAAATACATACCCAGATCCTTAAAAATAAATAAATATTGGCTCAGAAAAGATGCATGAGCAATTCCAATTATGAATATGGTATCATGTTCAGGAATGTGAATCCACGAAAATACGGAGACAGTACATAGCACTTCCAATAGCGATAGATCAGACATAGTCTGAGAGATGACCATGATGACACTCAATACATTTGTAGGGATACCAATTTTATATCCTGTGCTTATTTTAAAATCTAGAAAAATATGCCTCTTTTATAATGGTTGATGGAGATGCAGGACTGATGATTTACAACAAAACTTATTTTTACGAAAAACAAATATGACGGACATGAATATTTCAGCAACTTCTATCTAAATATTCATATCGGGTCAGTGACTGTATATATGTCATAGAAATATACAGTCAACGCATTTTGGCTGCTTAAATAAAACAAGTGCAATATAAAAGCCAATAACAAACCATTAAAAAATCTAAGACATTCTTGTCTCGTTTGTGTCTTTGTCAAATTGTAAAAACTTAGTACATTATATATATGTGTTTTGTGGGAAACTTGACACTTATTTTTCATTTAAAGATTGTTTTTAAGAAGAAAAATATTTAGATATCATTGATTTTAAGAAAGGTAGTTCAAATGTTAATTCAGAATCGGTGCCCTTCCATTACATTAAGAATTGAAAATGCTACATACATGTACTCAAAAAATTGCATTGTACAGCTGATAAAATTGAGGATGAGCGTCATTTTTCAATCGAATGCTCACTTCAAGATTTATATAAGTCAGTTATACTGTGTGATGCTTTTTCAGATTCACAACTCAAAATCTTCCTGTCTACCGAAATATTTTGGCGGGGGTATCATGAGTAGCTCGCATCATCAATGGTTGTTCTTGATTTATATGCTCTTTAAAGATCCTTTAATTTGGTAAATGAAATATTCTTTTCTGTTAATATATTCTATATACAGATTTCAAATTGAGTACATGTATATATAAAGTATTTGAACTACCTTAGCCTTATGTTATATATATGGAGTTATTTCTTAAAATATATGTTATTACATACATATCTAAATGTAATAATACAGACAGACAAATTTTATTTTACCCTGATACCCTGATACTTGATTTGATATGTGTCTGACTTATGGGTTGTCGGAGTATTGTACTGTCGGAGCAATGGGTTGTCGAACTATTGGGTTGTCGGACTAATGGGTTGTCGGACTAATGGGCTGTCCGACTAATGGGCTGTCCGACTAATGGGCTGTTGGAATAATGGGGTGCAACCATTGGTTCCCCAAGGTGTGCTCCAGTTCTTTTTGTAAATCTGAACCACTCATTTATATTAATTACCCAGTATTACCCAATAAAACTCGGTAAAACCCTGGTTTTCCCAATATTTCCCACCATGCCCACTGGGCTGCATAATACTCATAAAAACTGTGTTTTTGCCAACCCTAGTCTACCATGTCTACGCTAAAGGGCTATGGTATGTTACACTAAAGTGTGATGGTTTGTGCTATTCAATGGAACACGATAAAGCCTGATGTGCAGTTTTTGTGCTAAAGTCAAGATTAGTTTTTCCTCTCACATGTGATTGTTTAACAAATAAAAGAAGCTGAAGCTAGCAAAGTTGAACAACATTCTGACATTACAAATTTATACAAGTCGATTGCGAACTAAATCATTCACATGCCAGTCTGTAATATTTTTGATCGGTTAACTTGATTTGGTAAAAAAAATTATAGGGGCTTCAGAAACAACCATAAACAATTCAAAATCAAATAAGAAAAACAGCAACAACCAAACGACTACTACAGTACTAAATTACATCTAAATAGGTTCATGGCGTGAAACTATTTTATAAAGTTAATACCTAAGATACTGCAATGTAAATCATTTCACTTTTGAACAACTATCATACATTAAATAAAAATAAAAAAACGTGGTATAAATGTCAATGAGACAACTATTCACCAAACACCAACTGTACATTATTTGTAGTTAATGTTGCAACTGATAACCAAACAGCTTTTAACATGGAATCTTCATTTGTTTTGTTTTCTATGCATTTTATTTACATTGTCAAGGAAGCACAAGTAGTCATATTTGCTGTCTTTTATCATGTTTTTATATGTTATACAAAGTGTAAAATATATAATTGTTTGACATTGTCAACCAATAAGATAAGAATTACAGATTCTAGTAAAACATAACACATACATTTGTACATGTCTTGTTCAGACGTATAATGATTTTTTTACTATTTGCTGTTAAAAGATATGCAAGACTTTCAATTAAATTTCATCTTTTGTAGATATGATAACCTGTTTTAAAAAATGCTTAGCACATTTTTAAAGAATTATGCAGAAAGTGAAATCTATTCAACCCTGACATAGTATATTTAGTGAACCAATATGGAGAGGGCTCTAAGGATTATCAAAGCATAACAAAGTTATAAAAAAATATAAGCAGGAAAACAAATTGAAGCCTTTAAACCAAATCAAAAGAAAGAGTCAAAATATAAACAATAAGAAAATATGGAGTTGAGCAGAGATCTAGAGAATGAAATTCATGTGGTGGAATTCCATATGCTGGACAAAATTAAATTTTATCCATTAACTTTAATGACCAGTTTAAGTGTCCGTGGTTTACTTTATCCACTCACACTGGTAAGAACTCGTTTACAGACACAAACGGGTAAAACAGTGTACAAAGGAATGTTTGATGCCATTGTTAAAATCGGTAGACGTGAAGGATTCCGTGCATTCTATCAAGGATTTGGTGTTAGTTGTATACAGATCCCTTCTTCTGTGATTTATATCACTATTTATGAAAGTGTAAGACAATACTGGGCGGCAAGATTAAATAACGGCCACATTGCTTCAATGGTGGCAGGTTTCTCTGCGTCATGTGTAAATCAACTTTTTATAGTTCCATTAGACATTGTGTCCCAACATTTAATGTTGATGGAGGGAAAGAAATCTGCTTCAAATAAACGCATCGAGGAGAAACTACAGAAATTACAGAAAATACATATCAGTGATGAAATTAAAAACAGTAAGTTTGGTGCAGTGAGGGCAATATGTCGTGAGATAATGCAATCAGATGGTTTACGTGGCTTTTACAAAGGGTCTGGTGTGTCATTAGCTGTTTACTCCGCAGGAAGTGGATTTTGGTGGCTGTTCTATAATTTATATGGAAGTAAGTCAATGTCTACAGAGTTTTTGTTAGAACTACAATGTAGCTGTCTGTCAAATTGAAATTTTAACCCTTCATAAATTTTTAGGTCAGTTAACTTAAATGCTTAAATTAGAAAAAAAAAATTACTACTGTGTTTTAGTATACACATGAGTATAATGGTACACTTTCTTGATAGAAAAGTTATTGGAAAAATAGCATAATTAAATAATATTTTAAGTGAATGTCTATTTATAATCTTAGTTAAAACTTTCCCTTTATTATGTATAATTTCACACATGAATTTAATATATACTTTTGTTTTTGGAAAAAGCATTTGAAATTGACTGTTTATTAAAGTTCTACTTATGGTCCTTCTTGTTTGTCTAAAGAATAGCCTAACAATCAACAAAGAAAGGGCAACCATGCAGAGTTAAAATGATGATTGCCTAAATAATATTATACTATTTTGTAGGTTGGATGATTGAAATTTTCCCAGTATCTACATCAAGACTTGCACTTAAAATGGTTGCGGCTCCATTGGCTGGAATCAGTTCTGTTATATTGACCAATCCATTTGATGTGTTAAGAACCAGAGTTCAGGTATGGCTTAATTTGTGTTGACCAATCAATTAGATGTATTTAGAACAAGAGTTCAGGTATGTAAAATATCTGTCTGGCCTGTAAAATTCATAAACTTTTCTTAAAATTCAATTTCAGACCTTTTAGATTCAAATATATATTGTGAAGACTGCTGTCCTGTATTGACCAATGACATTTTGAGAATAAGAGTTAAGGTATGTCTTGTTTTCACCAATCCTTTTGACATGTAAAGAACAAGATTTCAAGAATGTTATGTATTGAACAATCCAAGGGCTCTTAACCTTGTCATTTCCATTGGTTTACATACATCAGTGAAATCAATGAATGTGTTTGTAGATATATGTTTTTGTGTTCTGTTAAATTGTTCCTTTTAAAATTGTTATACAATGATGACTGATGTACCAATATTCTGTCAGACTATTTTATTTATTGTGTCTGTTTAGTTTACGCATCAATGTAAATATAACAGAATTTGATGAGACTGTCATCAAAGTGAGAGGGTTAGCACTATAAAACCAGGTTTAATCCACCATTTTCTACATTTGAAAATGCCTGTACCAAGTCATGAATATGACAGTTCTTGTTCATTCGTTTTTGATGCGTTTTGTTATTTGATTTTGCCATGTGATTATGAACTTTCCGATTTGATTTTCCTCTAAGTTCAGTATTTTTGTGATTTTACTTTTTACATGGGAGATAATAACATAAATAGTTAATAAATCGAGAGGCTCAAACCATCTTTCATTTTTAAGTTGAAAATCTAGTATAAATTTAAAAGAAAGTTTGGAGAAATGTAAGTGGAGATAACTCTAACATTCTTGAAAAAGAAAATTCAAATTCGACAAATGTTTATTTATTGGGGAAAAAATAAAAGAAACTTTTTCATCATTTCATTCATTATGATGTTTCAATATGGGGATAAGATATGTTACAAGTGACAGGATATGACATACAAAATTTCATTTTCCAATGATTTTATTTTATTGAGTGAATATACATCATAACATGTACTTAGAGGAGACACTGTAAATTCAGAAATTATTGTGATGAACATTTTTATTATTACAAAAATGTGACAGCGTTAAAATCACAATAATTTTTAACTCCCATTTTCAAATTTTCTATATGAATTAAACAGGAATTTTCTCAATATCGCAAGTTTTAAAATGGCATTTTAGTCGTAAATGACAAAATTGCAATAATAAGTGCACGCATTCTGAATTTACAGTAGATTAGACTTGATATTTGGAACCCCTGCTTCAAATTTTTCTAAACAAAGTCCAATTTTGACTTAAAAGGTACCATATAAAATAAGGAGATGAGGTATGATTGTCAATAAGACAACTATCCTCAAGAGAATCCAAATTACCTAGATTTTAGCAATGATAGGTCACCATACAGCCTTCAACAATGACCAATACCCATACTGTATAGTCAGCTATAAAAAGCCTGACATGCCCAAATGTGAAACATTTCAAAGGAAAAAGCCTGATTTATTACAAAACAATAATGGAAAAAAATATAATGACAGCAACTAATGGCAACCATTGAATTACAGGGTCCTGATGTGGGACAGGTACATACTGAATGTGGAAATGAGAGGGGTTATCATGTTTTTGTTTGTACTCAATCCTCCACTAACCTTGGACTATAGTCATGCTGAACTCATTGTTTCTCTTTTGAAAAACCTTACCCATTAGAAGAATATTATATAAAAAAGAAGATGTGGTATGATTGCAAATGAGACAATGTCCACAAGAGACCAAAATGACACAGACATTAACAACTATAGGTCACTGTACGGCCTTCAACAATGTGCAAAGCCCATACCGCATAGTCAGCTATAAAAGGCCCCGATAAGACAATGTAAAACAATTCAAACGAGAAAACTAACGGCCTTATTTATATAAAAAAATGAAAGAAAAAAATATGTAACACATAATCAAACGACAATCACTGAATTACAGGCTCCTGACTTGGGACAGGCACATACATAAATAATGTGGCTGGGTTAAACATGTTAGTGGGATTCCAACCCTCCCCCTAACCTGGGACAGTGGTATAACAGTACAACATAAGAACATAGAAAACTAAAGATTAAGCACCCCACCAAAAACTGGAGTTATATCAGGTGCTCCGGAAGGGTAAGCATATTCTGTTTTTTACATATTGGTACAAAATGTATTTGTCAACACTATGTATGCTTCTAGAAAACAAGTGAACCATCAGACTAATTTAAACTGTATTTTCCAGGTACTTGGTGAGAGTTATAATGAAACATTAAAGATTTTATGGCGTGAAGAGAGATGGAATATACTGACCAAGGGAATCTCTGCAAGAATGACCACCAGCTGTTTATTCTCTTTGATGATTGCTTTTGGCTATGAATCAGTTAAACGTTTTAGTTTAAAGGAAGAGTTCAAGGCTGATGTAAGATGGTGATGAAAGAGATTTTTAGGTTATTTAGATGTTTATTCAGGGTGAATATATGATTGTTTGTAGAGGATGATGATGATAGTGATTTCAGAGTGGAAGATGTGAAAGATAGGATTAATTTTAGTTTTATGTCTGAAAGATTAATGATTTATTTAAGAATTTTGTTTGTTTATTTGAACATGTTGAAAGGATTGTAAGGTTTTTGTCATTATTATAGATTTGTTAATTATTATCATGATTATACTAAACCAATTTTTTACATGCAACTATACAACTAGCCCATATATCCTAACCAGTTAAGTTATGTATGCCCTTTCTGGAAAAAATCTAGCTAGGCTGTTGGTTAACAAGGTAAATGAAAAACAGCTAATATAGGCTTTCTAACCATATCAACAAAGAATTTTATTTAAGGATATTTCAAAAACAATTGGTACTCAGGGTGGGCAATTCAAAATTGCACAACTTTATATTTTATTCTAAAATATAAACTTAAATACTTTTCGATACAGTGTCAATACCAATATTGCCTCTTTATTTGTAAATAGGTCTATTGTTGCCTAAAAGAATAAAAAATTGTAAGATAAAAACAACACAAATATTACATATTGTCATGAGTTTCAATACAGTCCATGTTAAAGATTTCATTCAAAAAGTGTTTGTAGACTTATGCAATCAAAAGATATATAAGAAATTTTAAACTATTTATATTTTTAAGTTTGCACACTAAACATACAGGAAAGACATATTTGTATATACTAAGATATTTATTTTTGAATTTTGTGGTGTGAGCTTAATTACACATAGAAATAGTTATCTACATTTTTTTTTACATAAATGTAGATAGTAATGCTAAAATTGGAGTCAATACTTTTCATTGACTTTGTAATAAAATTGGTTGATTTAAAAATAAGAAAGAGAGAATCTAGTTAACTGTGGATTTCTTTTTATTGGATAGCAATTGTCATGTAAATTCTAAATTGTAGGAAGATATAGCAGTTCTTAGTTTGCTAATTATGAATAAATATGCGTGTAATAACTAAATGGTGTTATTACAGCTTCTTGACGTAACATGAATTCAGACATACGTCATGATTAATCACAATGTATTTTGATTAATTCTAAGAAATTATGATCAGAACATGTAATAAGGTTCTGCACAAGCTTCCCAGTAATTCCCAAGTGTGTCAAATAATAAGTTACATGCCTTTAATAACTAAGCCTAGTTATGACAGCTAGGTCATGTAGGTGTATCTTTTAAAAGCCTTGTCTCATTAATTTAATTTGTTAAAAATTATGTATTTAGTTTCTACACAAAGTTTCAAGATTTTCCAAATGCCCACTAAAAATTAGAAAATTTATCATTTATTTAACGAAGAACAAACATATGTTACTGTCGATTTAAAAAAATTAAGGAATAAAGAGTAGACAACTCATTAAAGTATCTGTAATAACATATGACAGATATTTTCTGTAATAGCCCTAAAGACTCGGCAGTGACTGTTAAAAAGATTTTTTTAACCACCTTGTGTGGATGGAAATGATTAAGTATTAACAGAATTTAGAGTGCTGACCACATTGGGTTGATTGAAATAAAAAAGAACAACACCTATATAATACAGTTACAAAATGATAGAAATTATTATTAATTAAGGAATGTATCTCCCTCATGCAAAGCTCTGATTCCTTTCACGGATTTGGCTATACTTTTTGGACGTTTTGGATTATAGCTCCTCATCTTTTATATAAGCTTTGGATTTCAAATATTTTGGCCACGAGCATCACTGAAGAGACATGTATTGTCGAAATGCGCATCTGGTGCAGGAAAATTGGTACCGTTAATTTTATTAATAAAGTGATTTCTTTTTCTATTCTCAGTTTTTTAATTGATAACAATTAATTATTAGTTATGATCTATGAAACCATATTGTTATTTAATCAGAGCTTTTCATAAAGTGTTTTATAATCAGGATTTACAGGAATGTCATGGGATAGGGGAGACAAATCTTGGTGTTTAGGTGTAATACCACCATTGATTTTCCCCTATTAGTCTTTGTTAAATTGGCACTTTTAAAAAAATTGTACAGTATGAACCTTTATTTCAACCAAAGAAATACTTTGCATGTATAAAGTTTAATCCTTTCCAGTGCTACAGTGAAAATTTCACACTACATTTCATTGCATATAAGAAAGTAACCATCACCGGAAGTAAACAACCCAATTTTTACACTGTTATTTACTGGTTACCTGCTTTGGTAACTATGTAACCTTAACTTTCCAAAATATTTTATAAGACCATCAAATCAAAAAGGAATGATGCTTTCAGACACCCAACATACATGTTTATGACTCAGAAAAACTTAAGTGCATTGAAATGCAGGGTTAATTTTCTACAACTGTCAAATTCAAGGGAATATTTTTTTAGATTTACTTTCGTATACAACCAGATGTGACGTACCATGATTTGGTGGTACTACACCTTAAGAAAATGAAAGCCAAAATTGTTCACTTTTCTTTAACAAAATGTAGACCTAAATAGTGCCTATATTTGATAAACAATCATTGAAAATTGATTAAAATTGAATTATCACCAGAATAAATGGTAAAGTATAAAAAAAAATTCTGTTTTAGATATTTTAAACTCCTTGCCTTGTCTAATTTGCTTATCCATTTATTAACTTATTGTATATCTATAGATTAATCAGTGTTATCCTCAAACTTGGTAACCAGGGAATTATGACATACCATCTTGTTTCTAGAAAATATAGTATCACATTCTATCAATATAGCATCACAAAATCAATGATGCTAAAAGGCTCTGGGGAGAACACTGCTTTACAGAACGGTGGGTTGTAATTTTGGAAACCTACATGTATAAAACATTTTGTCTCAAATTTGTAATTAAGGATGATGCCAATGAAGACTGAAAAATTTTTGCTGTATACATTAACCATGTGAATGAGATATTTCCAAGGATCTTACTGAGGAGAGTTTATGAGTTTGTGGATAATTAAAATCTGTCTGGACTCAATATATGCAAAACTAGTGAGTCAGAATATGCATCAAGATTGTAAAACATTGTATCAACTAAGCACATACATGTATGTTATCATTTTATAACATAACTTTAAAACAATCTAAATTTCCTCTCTCTATATTACAGGTAGAGTGAAATAATGAATTATATAGCATGGTTATTCCAGAAAAAAATGTAGGTGGGGGGGGGGGGGGTTGAAAGGCAGTTTTTATCAGCACCAGCCACCCAGACAATTGTAATTGAGTATTATAGTGCATTATAGTGTGAAAAGTTGCTCTGATACCCATCACCCATGTATTATTAATACGATGTGCCTTCCAACCCCCCCATACATTTTTTTCTGGAATAGCCCATACATTTTTTTCTGGAATAGCCCATACATTTTTGTGTGCATTTATTGTTTAGATTGTTGCACAATGCCCTGAATGGACAAAAATGGGAGATTCATTATTGCAATTTCAGGAAATGCTACATTCAAACAATGCTATCATAAATCAAAATGTATGTTGTTTTTTGTATGAACCTATCTGAAATTACACTACTGTATTTCTTGTTAGGATAGCTCATAACTGATTATCTGTATGAAGGTTTCCTTCCATTAAAATAAATCATGAGTTGGATATCAAGAAAAAGATGTGGTCTTGACTTGAAAAATATACCATATTATATGTGAACTTTCTAACTAAATGTTCTTTTATTGAAAATTTTATCAGTTATGATAGTGGTATAAAAAAAATTAATTTAAGAGATTATTAAATCATTTTATTTGATGAAAATACCCCGACTATCTTAGCTGCATTTGTCAAAACCTTTGTTCTTAATTCTTAATTTGGCCTATTTGATTCCAGTCTTTTGTAGATGAAACATGTTTTCTTGTGTAAAACATTTTAGGACTGGAATCATTCTTGAGAAAGTTACTAAATCTCCTTATAAAATGTTGCTTTTAACATAATACATGTAATCAGTCTTTTGAAAATGAAAATATATGAATTTTTATTGTATTTAGTAGTAACTCCAGAATGAAACTTAGAAATAATATTTATTATCTAGAATAACTTCTTTGGAAGTTGTCAGGCTTGTGTATTATATGTATCAGTTTAAATAACATATATTCATTTAATTTTCACTTAGTTTACCATTTAGGAAGATATTAAGTTAACCCTTTCATGCCGAATGTATCCTTTTGGCACACCCGCGCGCATGCCGAATGTATCCTTTTGGCACCCCCGTGTAGATGCCGAATGTATCCTTAAGGATACATAGATTTCTATTTTTAGACGGTCACAGTGCAAACAGTAAAAATAACGTTTAAACATGTTTCTTGGCCCCGTTGCTCCATGGATGTTATGATAAACACCATATGCATTCGATAGTTTAGTATCGGGCGTAAAAACACTGTTAAAATATGTTTTTTTCAAAGATTGTTGAGAAAAAAAAAACCTCGTGAAAAACAAAATGGCGGAATCATAAACAATCGTGGTCAGGAGTTTCATTTCGAGTTGAAACATTGAGAAAACTTAACCTGCGGTCATGAAAGTCGTTTAACTTGAACAAAAGTAGTGATTGTACGTATATTTTGGAGTTGTGAGAAGGATATTTGTAAAACAACCTGAAATCGAGACTTTGATTGTCGCCATCAGGTGCACGACTGTAAATAATTATTTTTCGTTGACGTTTGACAGTCAACCTTTCATTACCGATTGAGTCAGAGTCTTTTATCATCGTTTTAGACACTCTCAGGAGTCTGTAGTGCTACGTGTTTTATTTCTTTTCATTGAAAGGCTGCAGTATTGCAGTATGTAGGTCGACAAAACGAAAGTCCACTTTTATTTAAAATAGAACCGGATATTGACAAAATTGACAGCTGAGTCTATAAATAGTGCGGTTCATAAAAACACGTGTTGTTACATCTCATAGATTTATTATTTTACATAAAAGTGGTTTCGAAAGATTAGACAATATTCTGCAATCTTATTCGTATTTTAATCGAGTGTAAATTATTTTCCATGATGTATCTCGTCTTGTGACAGAGGTTTTTAAAAGTCTTGTTCAGCATACAAAAATTTTAAAAGTTGTTTTGAAAAAGAAATAATGTTGACAGAGAGTAAAAAAATCCTGAAAGATGCCAAGATGATTATTTTTATGTAACAAATTGTTTTCCTTCTCATTTAAAAAAAAAACATTGTCAAAGAAGGGAAGTGAAAAAAATTTATATTTGTTTTAGAAGGGAAGGGAAAATTATTTTTTTCAGAATTGGAAAGGGGGGGGAAAAAAATTTTTTTGCTGAAGGGAAGTGATTTTTTTCTTTTTTCCCCAAAGTGAAATAACATAAGGTGTTGTCTGTTGCTTCTGATTAAACTTGGGATGGCATCATTTATTATTGTAAAATAATACTGTTCCTGTATGTTTCTGAAAACAATATAGGGGTTGATTTTTTGTTTTGGAAATTATGAGGAAGAACTCCCCCCTCATGTTGCACACTAACACAAAAGATGAATGACCAGTGCGGCAGTGCCTAAAGTTTATTACAATTTGTAATGCCAATATAAGCAACCATTTTTAACACTAGGAAACATCTTTTTTGTGTTCAAAAAGGGACTTCAAATGGTATATAAATTGCTTCTTCTCTCAGATGCCAAGTCATATACATGTAGTAGTAAGGAGTAAAAAAAAACCTGATCAAATTGGAAATGGGATAATGGGACCACATTAGGGTCTTGTAGCTGTCACCTTGTAAGTCAGCTTCTTAAATTAACACTGTTTATGGGACTGTACACATAAGCAGGTATCTTCATACCACATTAATATATAGGCTTATATGTAAGTAACACTTGCTGCTGGATGTAAATGATTAATTAATAGACTGGTAACAATGGTTATAGTATAAAAACCTCACTCAAGTAATTTTTATTCACTTTTTGACAAACCATTCCATTAAATAACCCAACAATATAAACAGAAAATAAAAAAAAAATAGTTTCCATTGTCCTCACTCAATTTTAAAATCAAAATTTATGATATGAATCCTCCTATTCAATGAGTATGCAGCATTATAAACTAAAACAAATTTCATAGCTTCCAAATGTTATTACAAACTATATCATGCAGCTCCCTGGTGTAGCTTTCCATCAATGAATTTTAAAACTGCATTTTGCAGTAAAACATGTACATGATGTATTTTAATCCCTTTTTGGCAATAGTTTTCAACAACTTGCATCTGTGTGTACATATCATGAGTTAAATAAAACAGTACCCAGTAGTTGTCTGCATATATTATCTTCTTTACCTCTACTGCATGTGGTTAATAAATTTAACTATGATGAAAACAAATTTATAAAATATTAATTGCCAGCTTTTGGTATTTATTTGTGCTGCTTTAACAAACATCAGTTGATGTATTTGTCAATTTTATGTTATCTTATACATCCTAAATTTTGACTACATAGTTCAAATTTAATTTCAACAATTTAAAAAAAAAAAAAAAATTCACTAGGCTCTTTATCTTGAGATACAGCTGAATATTTGCTTATTTGTAGTACATTTATTAATGCTTAAATATTTTTTTATATTATACAACCCCCATGACCAAAATCAAATTTATTGGAAATTTCATGGATTTAGAACTTTAAAAAAAATCACATGTTTTGGGTTCATTTACTTTTATTTATTGGAAAGCTTTATCTCATTCACATGTGGAAGAATTAAGGCATTACTGGGGTTAAGTCATAAAGTAATGAAGTCCCATCGATTATTAATGCAGTTAACAATTATTTTTAATTAGTTCAGAAATCGCACATCAACGCTGGGGGTATTATACAACTCGTCTCGAAGAGTTATTGTCCGTTATCGAGCCCGAGTTATCTTTCTTCTTTCGAAACCGTAAACAAATGGCGGCCAAAATCTACGTGAACGACAATCTCGATTTACAAGTATTATTGCCAAGAAAACGAAAACGGAAACGGGTTTTGAAAGAAAATAATTCAGTAGCTCATTGAAATAGAATTTTGAAACACACGTGTGCTTAAGAAATGTTGCCGAATGGAAGTGAAAGTGATATACGATAGGCAATGACAAAAATTATCTTCCGACTCAATCAATCTACGTTTTCGACACGCGTTTTTAAGGTAAACTGCTTCTCACTCTATGAAAAGGTTACGGACGCTCAACCTATAATATTTATCTACATTTTATCAAAATTTGACCGCACAACTCGCTACGGTTCCCGAGTTTTCAATGACCAAAACTACGAGGTCGTTTTTGCTGAAGCACATGTGAAATTAATCCCGGTCAGGCAAACGGCTCGTGCAAATAAATTTCGGCCAGGGAATCCCGCGAAAAAAATTAATTCAGTAGTGAAAGTGTTAATATATTTATACATTTGTACAATTTATTATGTTTCATAATTGTTGAAATAATGTATTGTTATATGTAAATTAAAATCAGATTTTGTTTTGTATTTCTTTGATTTTTAAACGCTTTGAGCAGGTTTTTTTTGTATTTTGACCAATGTTTAGAAAGGCAAATATCATTGAAACTGGTTTGACCCCACAACATTTTTGTTCCAATACAATGTGTTTATCGTTTTTTGTATGTCTTCTTTTTGGAGGAGTCATTTGTTCAGGGTGTATATGTTCTGTTGAACTGTGCTGGTTTTTTTTTGTCATTCCTATTTATGAATTTACCAGCACACAATTATCAATTTGAATGCTGAAAGAATTTCTATCTAAAATAGAAGATGTGGTACTATGATTGCCAATGACACAACTCCAACAGAGACCAAATGATGTAGAAGATAAAAACAATAGGTCAATGCATAGCCTCAACAAAGAGCAAAAACCATATAGCATTACAAGCTTTACAAGGTCTTCATTTACCTATAACGTTTTATAATGCTCCTGTCTTAAAAGAGGGGGCCTTAAGATTTACCTTTGTCCATCTGTACAAATCCCTAAATTGTTTTTGATGATGTTTCTGTGAAATTGATAATGTCGCTGGGCTTCTAAAATGTTGTAAATTACAAATTTTTCAAGAAAAACATTTCTCACAAACAGGCTTTGAAATTTTGGCAAAATGGATGCTTCCAAAATGTCGTATGTGAACTTGAACATTTTTGTAAATAGCAGTGAAATAAAAACGTTGAGATTTCTGGATTATACAAGAACTTAGATTATTTTCACAGAAATAAAGAAATGTACAATTATTTTTTGCCCAAAGCCATTCTCCAACGATTTTCAAGTTTTCATACAACATTTTGGAAGCAAACTTTACAAACAACTGACATTGGCAATTTTGTAATATGTCTTATTTCACACATTTTGATTGGTCTAACTGTATGCTATTTTGTAATACCAAAGATGTCCTCCCGCCCAGACCATTGGTGTCTAAAAGTATTTTTAGCCAAAAAAGTCATATACGACATTTTAGAAGCCCAGCGATATATTTTATTGCATTCTTGACAGTCGTTTCAGATGCTGGAAACACCACAGGGAACATTGCTGTAAATCTATCATCAACTTAAAATTCAATTCCTTTGAGGGAATGATTGTTCCCCTTACAACATTCTGGGGTTTAAAGGAATCAGCCTGTCTGTCTGTCCAGATATTTTTTATCTTTTATTGAATCACTTCAAATTTAGTAGAATTAAAGATCAAGCTATGCAAACATTAACGCATGCAGGAATTTTTATTTTCAATAGTTTATTGGAGTAATGTCCCTTTCACCTTAGAAACTTTAAAACTGTGTCATTGCAACTCCTATACGGTTTATCACAACTATATGAAACTTTGTACATTTTTAGACCCTAATATGTAGATATGCGTGATGGAACGACTTTCTTAGTTATGCCCTTGCAACCTGTTCATTTTGGCAGAACTGACATTGTCGAACATGTCTTGATCACATTTAATAATTGGCCAGTACTCCAGTAGTCTGTTTATGTGAGTCCAGTAAATTCCAAATAGGGTTTGAGCTTCATTTTCACCAGATATGAAATATACTGCCCCTGCCCCATACATATCGTTTGAAGTCACTAGCACGTGCACACCATGCCGCCTTACTATGTAGTTGAGTGAAAATCAAATCTTGAAACGGAAAGTTCGTCTTCACTTCTATTTTTTCCAAAGGTCAAAACATAGTGTTGTATAGCATATTTTCTAAATTGATATGCCTTTACATTCTTATACATGTTATAGGTTAAACTAAAACTAAAATTCTGGACTTCCCATCCCTTTACTTTGAGTCTCCCTGGGCATTCAATTTGTCTGATATTCAACAATATTTTTACTCTTGTAAAATCCCAATATGTGTCTCTCTCAGATGAACAATGGAGATCATATCTAGGAAGCAGTAGGTTAACAATTTTTTTATACGACCACAAAAATTGAAAATTTTTTGGTTGTATATTGGTATCACGTTGGCGTCGTTTTCTGCGTCGTCGTCGTCGTCCGAATACTTTTAGTTTTCGCACATTAACTTTAGTAAAAGTGAATAGAAATCTATGAAATTTTAACACAAGATTTATGACCACAAAAGGAAGGTTGGGATTGATTTTGGGAGTTTTGGTCCCAACATTTTAGAAATTAAGGGCCAGAAAGGGCCCAAATAAGCATTTTCTTGGTTTTCGCACTATAACTTTAGTTTAAGTAAATAGAAATCAATGAAATTTTGACACAAGGTTTATGACCACAAAAGGAAGGTTGGGATTGATTTTGAGAGTTTTGGTTCCAACAGTTTAGGAATTAGGGGCCAAAAAGGGGCCCAAATAAGCATTATTCTTGGTTTTCGCACCATAACTTTAGTATTAGTAAATAGAAATCTATGAAATTTAAACACAAGGTTTATGACCATAAAAGGAAGGTTGGGTTTGATTTTGGGAGTTTTGGTCCCAACAGTTTAGCAATAAGGGGCCCAAAGGGTCCAAAATTATACTTTGTTTGATTTCATCAAAAATTTAATAATTGGGGTTCTTTGATATGCCGAATCTTACTGTGTATGTAGATTTTTAATTTTTGGTCCCGTTCAAATTGGTCTCCATTAAAGTCCAAAGGGTCCAAAATTAAACTAAGTTTGATTTTAACATAAAATGGATTCTTGGGCTTCTTTGATATGCTGAATCTAAACATATACCATTTTTGATTATGGGCCCAGTTTTCAAGTTGGTTCAAATCAGGATCCAAAATTATTATATTAAGTATTGTGCAATAGCAAAAAATTTTCAATTGCACAGTATTCAACAATAGCAAGAAATCTTCAATTGCACAGTATTGTGCAATAGCAAGAAATTTTCAATTGCACAGTATTGCGCAATAGCAAGAAATCTTCAATTGCACAGTATTGTGCAATAGCAAATATTTTCAATTGCACAGTATTGCGCAATAGCAAGAAATCTTCAATTGCACAGTATTGTGCAATAGCAAATATTTTCAATTGCACAGTATTGTGCAATAACAAGAAATATCTTATTGCACAAAATTGTGCAATAGCAAGAAATTTTCAATTAGAGTTATCTTTCTTTGTCCAGAATAGTATTTGAATCAACTTAAATCATTGTTTTATACAATATACAATGTATATTCACTTTTACTACCAACTGATAAATTAAAACAATCTTTACCATTCAGTGATAACAAGCACTTTATTTTACATTTTAATATTTTATGATGTATTTAAATGAGTAGTTATTGTTGCAAACTCCATTAGAAATTTGAATTGAGATCAGTTTTGGGAAAAGGGAAAGGGGGAAGTGAAATAAAAAGGGGGGAGAGTGTTAAATTTTTCTCATTTCAGATTTCATAAATAAAAAGAAAATTTCTTCAAACATTTTTTTGAGAGGATTAATATTCAACAGCATAGTAATTGGTCAAAGGCAAAAAAAATATTTTAAGTTCATTAGACCACGTTCATTCTGTGTCAGAAACCTATGCAGTGTCAATTGTTTAATCACAATCCAAATTTAGAACTGAATCCAGCTTGAATGTTGTGTCCATACTTGCCCCAACCGTTCAGGGTTCAACCTCTGCGGTCGTATAAAGCTGCGCCCTGCGGAGCATCTGGTTTTATCTAAATCTTAAAATCCCCAAAAGAGGCATGGTTTGTGAATCAGCTGTATTTACAAAGTGCAACCTATATGGATTTTTTTTAATTAATATAAACCTGTTTTAGCTACCTTTTATTTTATATATCTATTGAATATTGAGACTTTCCAGTGGTTAAAAAATAAACATAAGTAAGGAAGTGATATAAAATATTGCTAATACATCCTTAATGTATATAATGACTGGACAGTTGCCAAGACTAATAAATACATTTGGTGACTGTTATATTATTAACTTTCATAAAATACTTGTAATTACACAATGCATATCGGAATATTATGTGTGTATAATCTCAAGAAGTTATATAGAGATACGATTTCTACTTAAAAATGATGTATGCTAGTATTATAATTATAACTCTTTCGTTATGTATCGAACTAAGCAATGGTTTCTTTGCAAGAACAATTCGAGATGGAAACTGGAGGACGAAGACACACATAGATATAACAGTAATGGGAACATTAAGAGCAATTGAGAAGTATATCAAATTAAACAAAGGATTTGGATCTATTGACGATTTCTTTAGTGATGGTAAGATACTCTGTATGGCAAAATTAATGATTGGCTTGTCGTAAATATCAATACCCAATCAATCAAGTTCATCTAATGCTGATGCATTTAGTAATCAATGACACAGTTTTAATATATAAATAAGAACAAAAAACAAATATACACCACATATTTTGGTCCAGGATTTTGAAAGGGGGCAGGGCAAACTATGCAATGTTAGGAGTGCATTAACAATATATGTGACTCAATTAGGGGGCTGGACCCCTGTCCCCTTAATCCGCATCTTTACATTATGATTTCCATAGTACAAAAATCAGTTTCTGTCATCTTCATCAGGTAAGCTCAAGAGAAAAGGTTTGAAAGCAATCAACAAATAGATAATTATGATGCCCAATGACCGATAAACACACGAATAAAAGTCCGCCGACGATTAACAGTGATCATATATGTTCAAAGATTACTTTTTCAACTCAACTCGTCCGTTGTTATCGTATGTCGTATCTCATTATTATTTGTTAATTAAAGATTTTGGTGTTGGTTGCAGAGCTTGATTGTTTCTGATAAATGTATTCACTTTCACTTTTTAAAGCCCCAAACAAAATCGTTTTTGTATGCAAATCACATTACGTCCACTGCTTGATAAATAGATTAGGTATTGACAATTCACTTGAAAACTCAACATTTACCCCACGACACTTACCAAGGAGGAAATCCTGAATAATCATGGGTCTGTTCTGTGTTACTATGGATTTTCAACCAAAGAAAATTAAAGAACTGGATCTTCCGTCACTGTATTGGATACCTAAACTTCGAAAGTGTCCTTACAAGCAACGTTATATTGCTGGGTCTTCCAAATGCTCCACGAATCGTTTTTCTGAATTATTAACATCAATGGTATCAGCAATCAAAGATGGGCTTCAAATATATTGTAAAACTAACTATTCTAGAGGGGCGTGAATCAGATGTGGATACAAATATATTCCAAAGATCTTTTAGAGTACATACAATCTCAGACTCTTTCATTTTGCAATAGTGTTACAAACATTTGACTTTTCTACACTTTACACAAGTATTCCCCATTCGACACTAAAAGACAATTTGAAAGAGTTGGTCCTGCTTTGTTTCATAAAAAGAATGTCAAACGTCGAAAAACGTATCTTGTCTTCAAACAAAAACTTCCGTGAAACTGACATTATCGAGATGCTTGATTTCTTGATTGACAACATATTTGTTACGTTTGGAGGACGTGTTTTTCAACAAACTATCGGCATTCCCATGGGAACCAACTATGCCTCTCTTCTTGCCGAGTAGTCCTCTTATTCATATGAAACTGACTTTTTACAGGAACTTCTTAGGAAGAAAGAAAAGAAGTAAGCAATATTTTCTTACTTCAATTTCCGCTATATAGATAATGTTTCTCACTAAATAAATCAAAATTTGGTGACTATGTTGAACGCATCTATCCAATCGAAGGATACAGCAGATACAGTTAAGTCTGCCTTATATCTTGACTCGTATCTAGAAATTGACAAAGAGGGTCGGTTGAAAGCAAGACTTTACGACAAAAGAGATGATTTCAGCTTCCCAATTGTAAACTTTGCATTTCTATGTAGCAACATTACAGCAGCGCCTGCATACGAAGTATATATCTCCCAGTTTATGTTTGTGTTTCCTATCACGATTTCCTTGATAGAGGGTTGCTTTTCACAAGGAGGCTATTAAACCAAGATTTCCAAGTGGTGAAGCTGAAATAGTCTCTTCGTAAAGTTTACGGACGCCATCACGAGTTGGTTGACTGGAATACTTATTCTCGCGGATACTTTATTTCGCTTTTAGCCCTTTCTAGCCCACTTTGTGGCGATTTAATTTCGCGGTTTTCAAATTCACCTGATGTAGTTAGATAAGGAAAGATCCAAGTTTTAAATTTTCGCGAAGATTTATTTCCGCGTTATTTTTCTACTCGCGAAAGTGGCGAAAATAAATCGCTGGCGACGATTCAAGTTGGTTTGCAGTATCTGTTTCCCAGATGACAACGGATATGTTCAAATTATCGTTACTACAATCCTGTCCCCGTATTTCCGAATGTGACCTACCGAATAAGACTGTTGTTTGTCTATTAGTCTTTTTTGTTTTTAAAAATGACTTTTTCAGTTTATTTTCGATTTATGAGTTTGAATATTAGAGTGTTGGGACGAATAAGTGCTTAATATATTATATAGACACCTGTCTATTGTTAACGATTGTATGTTTCCCCTTAGATATATTTTGGTTAATTCCTTCGCTGAGTTGCTGTCTTCTTGACGTTCACCCACATCTCAATTAAATCATGTCACGACTCTTATACATGTTGAGAATCAGAGACTTTAAGACACCAGAATGGTTGTCTGATCTGTAAATTACCGATTTTGTTCTATTTCTAATCTCAAGTGATATTTATACATAGTCTTATTTTGCAAAGTGGGTATTTGTGTATCACATATATAGAAGGAACGCTTATCCTTCTTGATACATTCGTTGTTGCTCTGTATATAGTTCATTAGATTCCGTTGGTGTTGTGTGTCTATACTATATATCAAAATTTATATCGCCCAAAGTTCATAAGACTGATGACTACTAGTATATTAAACAAATACAGTTTTTTCTGTCGCCTATTTTTTTCGCGAGTGATGCAGATTACCACTGATAATTAAAACTATGTGTACTACTTAATGATGCTGAATAAGTGGTTGTTCTCGTAATAATTCAATCTACTAAATATGAGGTAAATTCACAAAAAAAACTAAACTCCGAGGAAAATTCAAAACTGAAAGTTTCTAATCAAATGGCAAGCTCAAATGATAAAACACATTTTATCAAACGAATGAATAACAACTGTCATATTCCTGTCTTAGTACAGGTATTTTCAAATGTGAACAAAAAGTGGATCATATGACCGTCGCATCAAATTCCATTATATTTACAACGATGCGTGAACAATAAAAACATAATAGGTAACATTGATAAAATACGTGTAGTTTGTTTTACAGCTGTAATTCTATAATGGTTTTGTTATTTAAAGGATTGATATAGTCAACTTATGTACTCTTTTCATTTAAGATATTTACACAACAATGAAATATCTACAATAGAACAGTTCAGTTTTACAAATCTCCCTAGTCTTCGATATGTGTGAGTATCAGTGCATTATCTATTCAGATATCAATCAACGCTCTATCTATATATCTAACGATAAAACATTATACATCTGAAGAACAGCGCTTAAATATAATAATACATTGGTGTAATTAAATATAAGTCATTACAATGCCGTTTTAACATTACTCAAATGTATACCGTAAAGAAACGCATTAAATGCCTTAGCTTGAAAAAAAACGAGAGTAACAATTGCAATATTAATACCTCACCACTTAAAAATGATAAAAAAGAAAAGTAATTCATTGCGCTATTGTAATCAAATTAATCCACTTTAAGTACTCGGTAAATACAGCATCCATGATTATTGAAACTTTTACAAAATGCAGCACATACATAAATATAGCATGATTCACAATCCTAAATAGCTGTAAAGTTTAGTTCCTGAAAAAAAGAAAACGGAATGTTCAAAACTGCATAACGTGTAAGAATTTTTAAATAAACAAGGAGTTTATGTACGATGCATCATCAATTAGTAATTTAAACAGAGCAAACATGCGTATTAATGTACTGTAATACTTATACAAAACGAATTCAGATTCTGTACATGCAAATTGTATACGAAAGTTGCGCAAGATAATGTCCAATATAGTAAAACCTCTCTTTTTGAATTTTGAAAGCAATATTCATATGCTGCACTTTCTGAAATCGAAATAAGTAATTCCCAATGTTATCAACAGACGCACTTATCAGAGAACGCACTAATGTGTGAGTTCACAGTATCAATATTGCAAGTAATGAATCTCTTTTATCAACATAACATACTATACTTATAATGAAAACTGACTCAATTAATCATAGGAGCTGTAAAAGTGTTTGCTCATAATCAAAATAAAGAAAACAACATGATAACAATACCGTTTAGAACTTTCCACAGTTTATTTTGTTATGTTTCAATTATCAACATTTGTTGTATTTGTATAATAACATGAATAACAGTTGCGGCTAAATATGATAATTATTGAATTTTAATTTTCCACTTTTGATAGGGTAACTGTCTTGATTTTCGTATAAGAGCAATGTTCTCTATTAAAAAAATACGTACACTTGATTGTAGATTAATAGGTAATTTTTGGGTCATATTTTTAAATGTATCACTGTGTGTGTATTTTGCTGTCCTGTAACATAGATGTCCAATGTAACGGGGAAGCCCACTAACATGTTTCACTCCGTCACATTCTGTTTGTGCGTGTACCAAGTCAGGAGCCGGAAATTCCATGGCTGGTGTTGGTTATGCTGTCTAATATGGTTTTCATAAATTAATTTGTATAAATTAAGCTGTTAGTTTTCCGTTTACATTGTTTCACATATTTATATCGGGGCCTTTTATAATGGACTACTGTATTTCTCATTGTTAAAGGTCGTGCAGTGACATATGATTATATGTATCGTTTGGACTCTGGTTGATAGTTATCGTATTGACTATTACATTACACTGGGTGGTAGAATTATTTTAAATTAACTAACACTCTGGTTTTTGATCAGTTATCCAAATGCCAGCATTTTGTCAAAGTGAAGTATAATTATTGTATGTGTTGTAGATACATTTATTACAACAAGATAATATCACTAAAGAGTAAGACGTTCACCAACATGACAAACTTGTATGAACTGTGAGTAATGGTATAAATTGTTAATGATTTAGTTGTGTTTTTCTTAAACTTTTGTTTCCTTTGTAAGTTACTTTTATATCAAAAATAAAATATAAAGGTCGAAGTATATTAAAAAAGCTCCAAACGATTTTTAATATCTTAAGAATCAACACATCATAGATACAAGAGTCACAGTTTGTCTGTCAGACGCGCTGTTTGTCTACAAAAGACTCATTAGTCACGCTCGAATCAAATATAGTTTTAAAAAAGCCACCCTACGTACGAAATTAAAGAGCATTGGGGTTCCACAATTCCGAAAGGTTTTGCCAGATACATGGTTTTAACTTTTAATTCCTGCTCGTTGCTGATTTAAATAAATTCATGAACGCGATACGAACGAACGGACTCATCAAAAAGTATTTAATATTTAAAATCTTCCAAAAGTCACCGTGCATCATCAACTTTGCATACCACAAACAACAACTTATGGAGTACCGACATAACATTATCTGAACTTTCATAATGATTTTAGGACAGTTGATAAACCTTAACACACTCAACGGACATCTGAATTAGCAACCACATTCGCACTATCACAAAAGGTTGTCTGTCAGTAAGCAACATTATTGTATCTGTATAATATCTGCTTAAAATAATGATATTTCATTCAAGAGAAGATTTGTCAATTTTGAAACGATTATTTTCCATACTGACTTATAGTTACATATATATCATTATTTGCCATCTATATTTTCGTCTTTAGTCGCAAATTAGTAAGGATGCGTCAAAACGAATATTGTTTTATTTGGCTCAGTAATCGGTGATTTGACACTAGTACAAATTCAATACTTATATTGGTGTACTGTTAGTCCCGAGGTTACTATTGTACTGGCTAGATAATATGTGCTTCTGTACAAGAACTTCGTAAACCAATATTGGTGTAATTTTACCATTCATGGATATGCTTGGTCATTCATTGGTTCTTCTAGCACTTGAGCGATACAAGTACTGGTCCACTGTAAGTCATCGAAAGTATCTATTGCTCTAAAATAGGTGTTTGTACCTGCATGGGCTCAATGTTAGTACTTGTGTACTGATAGTTCCCAAAAATATCTCTACATCAGTGTATGAAGTCTTGGTACTATTACTTTGCCAATACAAATACTGTCGCAGCTCAGTAGTCAATACTGGTAAATCGTTAGTATCCAAAGGGTATTATATGTTCAGTATTTGATGCGTCTGTACTAGTATGAATTAATAAATGACTTTCTCCTGAGGTAAATGAATATGGCAAAGTTGTAGATTCATGACATTTTAGAGCTTGATACATTTAATGGACATCTATCTTTCGTTGAACACTGTGTGCTGCCCTCTGTATTACTTTTTGTGATTGAGACATACAAATACACCTACCGTTATTAATATTGAAAGAATTACTATAATATTTTGTGTCTGTCTACATGAAAAAATGTGGTGCACACTGAATAACGCGCGTAGCGGGTTATTTAACAGTGTGCACCACATTTTTTTATTACTTATATTTTATTCTAATTTCCATTTTTTACCGGAGTAAACCATGAAAAATGATTGATGACGTCAAGGCCGCATGACTAAATTATGTATACGGGCTGATAAACAAAACAACGTCAGCCAATCAGAATACGTGTTACATCCAAAAATAAATTATTATTATTTAACTTTGTTTTATAATATTCTATAGTCACATTATATTCATCAAGGCCTACACTTTGAGTTATTTAAAATGATGTCATATTCTGCATATGTTGTTTTTTTTGCTCTTTTTAGATATATGCATAACAATGAAATATCTGCTATAGAACCGTTCCCTCTTGTGAATCTTCCAAGTCTTTACTACTTGTAAGTACCTGTATATTATTTATTCAAGTTTCAATCAGTGTATTATTTAAAGCTAATACATCGGAAATATCCAAAAAAAAACTACGTACATTCTGACAACGAATGCCTGTTTTTTAATATTATTTGATCTTGAACAATGAGCAAAACATATACCACAAAGAAAGCGATGAGTGAACCAAAAGCCCTTATATTACTGCACAAAATCTGACATTAAACAAAAAATAAAACGTTGACACAAGTTGCTAATTTTCGGGGGGAAAACAGTGATATCTTTATACATAACCGTTACGCTTAAAAGTATTCAACTAGCAAGAATTTGATGAACGAAACATCGAAATACACCTACTAAAGTGGTCACTACAACAGATAAAACAGTGTAGACATAATAATTTCTGCACACTTACTATTATAAAAAGAATTTAAATATGGCAAAGAATGATCAAGCTAAAGTCCACTCTGAGACATCGTTGAAAGAGACTTATTGTACGGAAACATCTGGTAAATTGTATGTTGTTTTGTTATTTATGATTGAACACTTATCAAATCATGTATTATATAAAATACGAAACGAACACTTCTTGTGTTTAGCTGTGACAATATCTAAATACTTTTTCCAATGGAAATTCATTCAAAAGTCGAAATAGACTATGACTACATTTTAATAGTGTAAAACATTGCATTCAATATCAGTGATTTTCAGTATTTTCAATAAATAAAGGCAACAGTAGTATACCACTGTTCGAATTTAATAAATCGTTTGAGAAAAAAAGAAATCCGACTTACCAACTCAAACTGAGATAACATCTCAATTACAAGATAAGCACCACGACACAACATAAACACAGCACTAATATGTAACACATACATAAACGAACTTTAACATAACGATGGCCATTTTCCTGACTTTGTACAGGACATTTTAATAAAAAAAAGGGTGGGTTGAACCTGGTTTTGTGATGTGTGCATGCCGATTAAAACTTAATGTCTAGGATAACATCGTGTACACATTCTTTACGCAAACAATATCTTCTAGGTGTTGAAGGTACAGCAGGAGATTACCCAGTATTCCTCCTATTGTAAATCAAGCAATTGTATAAGTCTGTTTAACTTTCAAATTGTCTTTTTTCTTGATAGGAAAGATTTGAATATCGGTAAGATTGTTGTGTAGGCGGCGATAAGTATCTGGTGTTTCTAACTGCCTGCATTACACTATATTTCAATGCACGTTTGCTTTCTGTTTTTTTTTTAGATATCTTCAAAACAACTTTATACAGTCTTTAGAAAGTAATACGTTTATCAACATGACGAACTTGAATGAACTGTAAGTTGTGATATAAGTATGGTGTTTTGCTTATGAAAACCGAATTTTTCAAATTAAACATAAAGAATATTAAGAATTAAGTGTATGTTAATTTTAGATATTGGATGAAATAAATGCAGTTCAATTTAGTATAAACTAGCATGAATTTAAACTACACAGAGCTTGACATGCATGTTCTAAAAAGATACATGTCTGTTGCGAAAGTTTTGCCTTTTTATGTATCCATTCTGATTTATTTTTGTAAGATGCTAATTGAAGTTGATTCCTCTTTACTTTTCTGTTATAGTTGTAAAATTATGACACTAATATGAATCAAACAAAAATCGAAATTTACGATTTGTAAATTTCACAATAACCGTAAAAACACAATATTCAAGAATGTGATCTTTCTTTGTTTGAGTCAACACTTGGCTGTAAAAACTTACCTTTCTGTTTAATTTGTTTTCATATATTATTTTGTCATAGATGTAGTACGTTGCAGGGGCGATTTTAATTTATACCTTATATAAACACATATAATATTCATCTTACAGAGACTTAAGTGGGAACAATATCAGCCATTTTGAAGAACATGCTTTTGGGAACTTAACATCTTTGTCTGCCTTGTAAGTTTATAATTAGTATTGACGTAACACATATACATGATATATGCATTACAACTATAAATACACGAAGCTAGAAGACAACCGTTGTTGTGTGTACTAGATATGTATATTATGTTTGACATTAGAATTGTTAGTTGACAGAGAACGTGCAATTAAATATGTCATCGTTTTATTTGTTTTATTCTGTCATTGTTTTTTTTTCTAAGGCAAAGAACATTTTCCTTCATAGATGTTAGATTGTTATATTTTACAGTATTTTTTGCATGAATTCGTTACCATTTTGCTCAGTTATAAATTTTATTTAAGGGAGTCAGTATACTTTTATTTCGTTATATTCCTAACAGTTCTAGCTAGAACAGTTTTAAAGTTCTAGAACAGTTCTAACCTCTATTTGTTATACGTTCTACGACGGAACTATCAAAACACTTTTAGAAGTAGTACATTTTTAAATGACAGGTGTGAGATAAACCGTATGCATTAATGTAACATGGACATTAAGCTCGAATTTGCCATGTGAGTTATAATTAAGGGCATACGATACAGATACAGGAGGGGTAATGACGTTGCTAACGTAAATTGTTATTTTCGCGACGTCAATTTATGACGTATCGGCAAAAGACACAGTTTTCGGCTGATTTTTATCATTCAAACATATTTAACTTGAAAACGAGTTCATGGACCCCTCTTTTTCTTTTTAAAATAACATTTGGTTTGATTACACGAGAAGATTGTGTGTGCCAATTTTTATTTGATGGCAACGTATATAGTGCATTTTTTTTTAAAATTTGATAAATATACAGATAAAGAACTATTTTTTTCTACATTCATGAACTTTTGAAAATATGAGTTATTTCGGAATAAAAATGTATGAATTTTTAGGATACTTACATAGTAAAGAAATTACAAATTATTTAACAAAAAACAATTTGGGTTTATCTTTTAAAAATGTTAAGTCTTTCTTTCAAGAGGGAAAATACGGCCACAAATACGAGTTTTGAGCAAATAAGCAAAATGTCGACATCATTTAACTCAAAGAGTAGCACATGAAGGGATATTTTTTATTACATATTTGATTTAATTAGGTAAAAACTAGTCTATATGGAAATGTTTATCAAAATGTAAATACGGGATCAAAACTGTATCATATGCCCTTAAGATACAAATGATAAAAGAGTAAAATTAGCAAAGAATTCAATGTTAAATTTTAGTTATTTTTCGATGCATATCAATTGAAAGTAACATGTTCAAGAATATTATGTTTGAAATAAGGTAGATGAAATTAAATGTAAGATAGATAAGCATAAAAAGAAAGATCAACGATTACTTAAAAAATGACAACGCCATAATGAAGCCTATAAGCGATTACAAACAAACAACATATTACACAACATACCATACAATGTCGTAGTTTTCCATCATGTTTTATCAAAATATAAATCCATTCCTTTGATAACTGTCATTGGTAGGTGTTATTATCGTGTTCAGACATTAACAATTTAGTAGATATATCACTTTTATGGAGTTTGATCAACATATGAACATTGTTTTACTGTAGAAAATAACCCTAAAATATCAATTTTACAATCCTTTTGTGCTGATATATTATAATATTGTACATACAGGCATGTCAATTGGAAATAATACGTGAACATGCATATATGTTTTCCATAGTTGAATAAAGACATGCATATTTTTCGAGTGTTAGCAATTGCAAACTATTATAAAAATTTTAAAGAATACGTTTATCTTTTTTCAGTGGAGTAATGAAATATTTCCTGTTCTAGTAATTTTAATAACAAAGTCAAGATTTAACCGAAATCTGTTTTTGCAATGATTAAGTTATGTCGAGTTGCTCTTTTGATGCGTAAGGGAAAATAGCATTCATTATTTTGTAAAATATCATATGGTTGAATTAGGCATTTTTTTATTTTAGACACCTCACATCGAATCCAATCAACTGTGACTGTAGCATTTATCCATTTTGGTCATGGTTAGTTGAAAGAGCATCAATTGGAACAAGTTTTAAATGCAACGACGGAAGATTTGTGATATCATTGCGATCCTCTGCGCTTGAAAAATGTAATCGTAAGTTCTACCAATAGATAGTATCCTTTTAAAATATTACGATACGTTCGTTATTTCTAGTATAAATGTGAGTCATTTTTTTGTTAAACGGCAAAATCAACTGAACTTTTAAACAATAACCGCTGTGAATAAATAAGGAAACAATTACTTCTATTAAATGATGTTTCGTTGTCTTCTAAAAACATTCCAAAATATAATTAAAAAGGAAAATTACTCTTAATCAGTACAGTACATTTCGACAAACTCCTTGGTTAGGTTTTACTTTTTATAATTAGGTCTAAGACAATAACAATCAAAACCAAGGAGTAAACAAAGACTCATAAAACCAAAGGACATTTACATTAACAGCTATAAATAATAATTAAGAAACAACACGAACTCCACTAAAAACCGGGAGTGAAATCAGGTGCTCCGGAAGTGTAAGCATTTCCTGCACCGTAAACGGCACGTGTCGTGTTATTTCTTTGTTCAGTTCGGTAATGACGGAAGGATATAGACTGTGGAAAAATATCAGATGATATTTCTGACACACTTTTATCATAATGGCCAATCGGCTTATGATGGCGGCAGTAATATTTCTTGAGTGATGACCTTAATTTGATTGATTCAAAGCCCTGTCTTAGCAAATTTTGAGAAAGTAGTATTATTCGTTCAACAAAGTCAACGTACTTTGAGCTAGCTCTAGAGTAACGTATCAATTGAGACACATATATCCCATATGATGGTGCCGCTGGGATTTTGCTACATAGAAATGGAAATCTACTATAGGAAAAATAAAATCATCGCTTTTGTTTCAAATTTTGGTTTTCAATCTACCATCAGTAGTCATTTCGAAAAAAAGTCTAAATATGAAGAAGATGTATCTGTGTCGGTAGTATCTTTAATTTGAAGTTCACTTGGATATATAACATGTAAGGGATCACTGAATTTATAATTATTAAGAGGCAGTATATCATCATTATACCGAAAGGTGAAATTAAAAGACTTGGCTAATTTCTTTGCCCCTTTCTGTACGAGCCCTTGGACAAATTCTGCTTCATAGGAATATAAAAACAAAACTGCAAGTAGAGGAGCGCAATTAGTACATTTGTACCCATTGGGATTCCAATAGTCTGTTGGAGGATCAAACCTCTAAATTCAACAAATATGTCAATTAAAAAGTCCAGCATGGTAGTGATATCCTCGTCGCTATATTTGTTCCTTGATTCTGTATGATTTTTCTAAAAGTAAGTTGAATCCCACCCCAAAACTAGATATTTAAAAAGCATTTTGCTGCTTAAAACGTTTGAATGATAATTGATAAATATGTAAACATTTTTGTACCTATCTAATATAAGTTTTCTGTTAAACAACTTAATTTGGTCTTCAGAGTGGTTCATGACACATCTTTTCATACTAACACAAGCATTTTATCAGTTATCAAAGCCGAGCCTCAGAGTTAATGTGAAAATACCTACTATAGGGATGTGTGAATGAGATTGTAATACTATAGGAAACATATATCGTTAAGTGTACATACTATAAAAGTATGTTTTCTATTGAAATTGTACCGGAAAAAAGAATGATTCAAGTAAAAAACTATTTTGTATTATTGTTATGCCCCGCCTACGGCAGTAGAGAGGCATTATGTTTTCTGGTCTGTGCGTCCGTCCGTCTGTCTGTCCGTCTGTCCGTCCGACTGTGCGTCCGTTCGCCAGGATTCAAATTAAAGTTTTTGATCTTACTGCACATGTTCCCCATGATATGATCTTTTAAATTTAAATCCCAAAGTTTGGACCCCAATTTCATGGTCCATTGAACATAGAAAGTGAGAGTGCGAAGTTCAGATTAAAGTTTTTGGTCAAGGTAGTTTTTGATGAAGTTAAAGTCCAATCAACTGGAAACTATATACACATGTTGCCCATGATATGATCTTTCTAATTTAAATGCCAAACTTGTAGGTCCAGTAAGGGCCGATTTTGGCCTCAAATTTCAGGTTCATCTAACAAACGATTTTGGACACTTTTTAAACACTAAAGTGTTTATTTCAATTGATTCAATTAGATTAGGTGAAATATTTTAACTGATTTAGTCATTACAAACGCTCCGATTCAAGCTTAAATATGACAAATCTATCAAATATGCAAAAAAAACGTTACTTTTCAGATGGTTTTTGTCAAAAATGAAAGTGGCTGCATCGTGTTTATCCTGAACCTGTATATATGTTATGTATAATCATCAAATGCAATTTACATTTCCATATTATGAACGAACACTTTCATTTAAGACGATATATGGGCATTGTATTGTCAAAAACAGCCCAAAGTTTATGTAGCAGAAGCATTCTACTTTCCAGTAAATAACTAAAAGAATTCATTTTCACAATTTTGTAAAACTGCTATATTTTGGGGCCAAAAAGGGGTCTTACTGAACCTAGTCCTTAGAATTTTGATCCCCATTTCACGGTCCACTGAATATGGAAAACGATAGTGCGAGTGGGGCATCCGTGTACTATGGACACATTCTTGTTTTTATCTGGGACACATTCTTTAGATCATTGATTTCATGATTTAAATCATATTGGTTGTATTTAGAGAACGCATTTTTCAACACACAATCGTAATGTACTGTACTTACTTAATTAACACGTGTGCCACATGTGGTGTAGGATCTGCTACTCCTCCAAACACATAACTTAATATTTTGAGTTGAATAGCTCATCATTTAATGTTATATGCTCTATTGCATACATTATATAAACTGTTCTGTTCGAAGTCATTTATTTTTAATTTTCTTGACATGACGCTCTAAGCTTTGTTTTGGATTGATAAGAATGATTTTTTCTTCAAATTTTGTATCCGATCTCACATGTTATATAACTGACGCCAGTAAATGTTCATGACACAACTATAAGCATACTAATATGATACTGATTTGAAAAAGAATGGCTTCTGCAATTGTTAAATCATTATGTATACTGTTTCCTTTTAGCTGATAATTGCAAATGTTTCAATGGTGGAACATGTGTGACAAAGGAAACTGGACTAGTAATTTGTGACTGCATTGGACAATGTACCGGCGAGTTTTGTTAGGGTGCATATTATATTATGTTAATGGCAACAAAATTAAACATACAAATGTATTGATAATAGTTTAAATGTTATCATGGAAATTAACAATATAGTTAACTGATATAAGAGGTCTGTGGTTCATTTGACGATAAGTGCATATTCAAAATTTAATAGTCCATTCCGTAATAAAGAAATTGGCTACGTAATGCCAGCGTCACACATTGGCGTATACTCCGGCGTGCATTAAACGTACATAGAAGATTGACAAAGTCGATATATGTTAATTGCACGCAAGAGGAACGTTAAGCAACCGTTCAACGCACGTTCATAAGTTTGAAGTACGTCGAAATAAAAAGGTATACGCTTGCTGAACACTATAATTAGATAAAATTTGTATGCAGCATAAACATGTTCATCCAGTTCAAGCCTGTGTTTAGTGATACCTGTACGCTACGCGCACGTAATAAATTAAATACGCTACAAGCGCGTTGAAAACGCTACAGATAAGTTTGAGACACGTACAGGAGACGTTGTATACGCTTCAAAATCGTTCAACTTTAACTTAAACTATGCTGGTGTGTTTGTAACAAACGCCCCATTAATAGATACATAAGTGCAGACAGAAGTGCAGACCATGTTAATCAAAATGGACATACAAAGAATCGCACACGTTGACGTAAGGTTATACGTCTTTTATTGAAACCGTAGCGTCTTACTCATTTATAAATCTATGCGTCCTTTTTTGTCAGTATACTGAATATATATGCATATATCCGCATTTTGAAAATTATTTAAAGCATTTGTCATGTGAACACACATTATTTCTTTATCTGTATTGTTTCTTGTTATGTCGTTTGTACCAAAACCAAAGATGACCTTCGACAAATAATTTTTATCAACACTTTTGTCCAGTGTGACTAAAAGTTTGTCATTGTCTCCTGCTGTACTACCAGAAACAGATGCATTATGTATTATGTTGTCATATGTCTTGAGACGGCAACAGTTTGATGCAAAGTTTAATAATGTTGTGTAAATGAAATAATACAATTATCTTTGTACAATTTGTTAAAATACGTTTATGTAAAACCGTGTGTGAATTGTTTCAAAAAACGTTTGCGGTTTGAAAAAACAATACTTGGACTTTTAGATGTAATTGTTTATATCCTTCGTTTACCTTTTTTTATATTGAAACATTTTAATTGGGATAACCGAATATAACGCTTTAAATTATATTTATCACCTGATGCATTAGGTTGTAAAAGGTAAAAATTGAAAGTTTGCTAAAATCAGTTAAATATCTTGAATCGATAACAAAACAAAAGCTTAGCTACAGCAACGCATTATTTTGTTTTTCATTATTAAGATTGATAAAAAACGTACGCCCGTCTAAACTTAACCATATCGTAAATTATAAGAGTAACACAAATCTAACAAGGAACTTTCTTTATCTACACGTGTGTGTGATACTGAACCGACAATCAGATGAAGTTGAATGACTAATAAACATTTGTTTTTGTCTTACAAAAATCAGGTATATATACTTTGCCGTATGAACATGATGAAGTAATCGGCATTTAATCCAAATATTTTAAAAGTTCATTAAATCTCTACGATTTTTATCAAATGGTCATCCAATAAAAAAGCTTGAATACGAAAATCATAAAATGTAGCGGAGATTGCCTTATTTTTTCAATTTATGTTTATTTTGTTACATTTATGTATAATACCTAGATAAATAATCAACAGAGTAGGTTCAGTAAGACCCATGTTTGGCCTCAACATATATTATTTTTACAAAATTGTTATAAAGTAAAATGTAAGCTATTTATGTGAAAGTAGAATACTTCAGCGATATAAATATGGGCTGTTTTTTGACAATATATAATGCACATATATCGGGTATTACATATACCATGATTAAATGCTAAATTACTGAAATCTTCACGGTTTTCATCTCCAATGGAAGTAGCCGCATTGTGTTCATTCTTAATATTTAAATGTAAGTTGTATTTGAGGCCAAAATGGGCCTTTACCGGACCTAATCCTAAACAAAGGAAAAACGATATCGAAAAATCATAACTACCTATATCGATGTAAAATAGATTAATAGCTTGTTAACAATCGTAAGATGAATCCACTTACCGATGCAGCAACCACATATACATTGAAAACATAGAAAAAACATGCATGTATCAATCAAGAAGTGAAATGAAGGTTGTGAAATGTGTATATAGGTTAAAATGAAGTAAAAAAAGATGACTGGCGCCACCAAGATTATAGGTAGAAGTAAATTTGATTTCTCCTGCCTTGGTAATTAGAAATTAAAATTGAAATAGTGAGAAATTGGTTTTGACCATTGGTGTAGGAATAGCGAGAAATTTAGAGAAAACTCTCTAAGACACGCGGGTAGGTTAATGCTGTATTTTCAAAAAAATGAAAAAATGATACTTTAATTTCAACTTTTAATAACAAGACTTTTTGACTTATTGATAGTGTAATTTGTTATATTTTTTAATTTTGCTAGTATGTTGACAATATGAATTTTCGTTTTAAAAAAAAAACATTCTTAAATTATCGCATGGTTTTCACGTGACATTATTTATAAACGTGAAAACAGTAAACTCAAAAGTGCTAGCGTGAAGACAGTCTTGTTTTTCTAAGCATTATTTGTCGAAATGCGCATCTGGTGCAGAAAAATTGGTACCGTTAATGTTATTATTATCTGTGGATAGCTTATGTACCAAAGCAATATAAAAGTGCTACTCGCCTTTTTGAATAAAAAGATTTACTAAATAAACTGAGATTTTCGACTGAATTTCGCCGAAAATACTATGACTTTCAGATATTACAACGTCTGATACTTAAACAGTATAAAAAAACATGTACCGAGTAGCAGTTTTCTAAAAATATCAATATTCAGCTTTCTGTACGTTAACTTGACTCGAAAATTCATCATTTCTACACGCTAGCACTTTTGAGTCAAAGTTAATGTGTTTCACATGTTTTCGGGTCCGACATTGTCTTCAAATGCACAAGTGACTTTCAAAGGGAAGTAATTTTAGAAATAAAAGTTTCAGTCATCGGGAATTTGTTCATATTTTTGTTGATCTCTATTTTTTAAGGTGTACTTTTTGTTGCATCGTCTCCATAATCAAATGATTTAATAAAAGAATAACTATTTAAATATATATTTTACTCGGAGAACAGATCAGACTGAATATAATTACACATCGGTTTGCGGGTATGAAGCTCCTTTTCTTTCTGTTTGGTATTTGTTTTGCCAACATATTATGTATTGAAGTTTGCTCCGGACACAGTAGCTTTATCTACCAATAAAACATGAACTACGTGTATTCGCACAACAGTGCGGAAAGTGTTGTTAAACACCATTCAATCAATCAGATAATTCTTTGAATAGTGTTTTCTGTTTTGTCAGATGAGGTGCATCTCATGTTTAGGTTTTGCCTCTTGTAACAGTGTAAACTGTCAGAGTGTACAATTCATTCTTGAATCTTGATCATTCTTTATAAATCATACAGAGCCATACAGTGTATACAGTGATATGCAGTGAAGTTTAGCGTTTGATAGTTCATTGATAACGTTCTGGCGTATCATAAACAAACAACTTGTAACGTCTCATTTTATTGGCCGAAATATTCAAATACAACAGCAATGTAGTCAGTGTGCACGTCAATTGACACAGGTGACCGACAATGCAATTCACTATGTTACTACGAACGTAAAATGAATGATTTGTATAATTTATAAACCTTTGGTCAAAAAAATTTAATAAATGATTTGTTAACTTCAAATAGTGGAATCGAAATATTATACTGATATTTTGTATTAAGTAATATTCTAACTTTTTCTTTATGCATGCAGCAACTCAATTATCTTGTACCCGGCATGATGAGAAATACAAGGATACAATTAAATGCATGTGCCTCTTTTATAGCACGGATGGATATAATATATACGGAAACAAAATAACTTTAATCGTATCATTTGTGCACCTGAATGAATTCAGTGATGAAGGCATGTTGTTGTAATAAATTGAAATGTAAAATCGGTGAAGATTATTTCTTTTGCATGTGTGGAACTAAATTATAAATTAATACTTGTGAGAAATGTCGTAGTTTATAAGGAACAATTCTCGTTTGAATTGTTTTACATTGTCATTTCGGGGCCTTTTATAGCTGACTATGCGATATGGGCTTTGCTCATTATTGAAAGCCGTACGGTGACCTATAGTTGTTAATTTCTATGTCATTTTGGTCTCTTGTAGAGAGTTGTCTCATTGGCAATCATACCACATCTTCTTTTTTAAATATAAATGTACTGTTTTCGATTTTAAATGGATGAACATTTATCTTTAAATTTAATTTTATACTGTAAGAATAGAGCTTAATAACATTGTTGAACTATCCGCTAAAGTATATGTATTAGTTTTCGTATCTAAATCAAATACAAAACGAAAAGTGTATGCTAAACTGATAAACAAAATTTAAAGGACGACTAAATGCATGTACAAGAAGAAACTCACCTTTTATCAATACATTTAAATGATTTAATGAATAAACACTTTTTTTTAAAACTGTTTGTTCCTATTTACATAGATATAGGAAAATGTGGTGTGAGTGCCAAAAAACTATTTATAAAAGTAAACCATTAAAGGTCAATGTACGGCCTTCAACACGGTGCCTTGGCTCACAATAAACAACAAGCTATAAGGGGCCCCACAATTACTTGTGTAAAACCATTCAAACGGGAAAACCAACGGTCTGATATTTACAAAATATAATTTACGTTCGTTTTTCAACCGAGAATAGCAAAACCTCATTAGGTATATCGTTGGAGTTAATAAACTACATTTAATCATCCCCTGTGCCATGAATGGCCATTTCCGTTTCTTCTTAACAAAGCATGGTTGTTTACTTGTTATGAATTGACTTACAATTTCGGGATTTTTTTTTCTTCAAGTAAACGGAATCAGAAAAAAAAATTACTATCCTATGTCGAATACCTAAAACTTGGCAAAGAATATGAAAAGTGTTTGTAGTAAAGTACGGCTTCATTTTCAAAGTACAACGTTAATTCATCGAGTCCATTTTGATTAAAAGAAAAGGCAGGTTAAGCAGCTTGGGGGGGGGGGGGGTCAATGAAAAAAATATGTGAATTGAGTTTTTTTTTTATCCTACATTGAACTGTTGATGTCGTCCCGTGATCTAGAGGAGACATTTAAATTGAATATTTAGATATGCAAACTGTTAAAATTTTAAAGTGTAAACTTTACTACAAATTGCAGAAAATTATAAAACCAATGAATTTCACATGCACATTTATAAAAGCTAGAATTGCTATTGGAATCATGTATGAGAATACGACGACGGAAGCTTTAAACGACCTTGACCAGATATGTAAATATTAATCAGTCCATTCGACGTTATAGTACGTGTGTTCTATTTTCGAAGGTGTGAGGTCTAAGGTTTGAATTGACCAATGAAAACGATCGTTCCTTAGAGAGTTAATCTAATAAAGTGTGTTTGACTGATTACGTCGCACTACCTTTCGCTAGCTTTGCCGCATATGAGTGTATCATTCGGTCGGTGGTCACAGTATCAATCACACCATATATAATGACAGCTTGGAATATTTATTCAATTTCCTGCTTATTTTTGTCTCAATGAATTTAATTTCCACATACTGATAGGATACATATTATAAGAAAAATAGATGCTGATTCCATAAAAAAAACTTATGATGGTTAGTAAGTATAGGACTATTAAATCAATTTATACCAAACATGATAGTCAAAGAGCAATTGAAAATTTAATTATATTTCAAATCCTGCAACATTTTTTTCACACAGACCCTTACACCATGCACACATTCATTGAACATGCTGTGTCACATTCAAGCACACTTAAAACTCAAGAATATGCATGTATTTATTTTATTTATGTATAAATGTACAATTCTCTGTTACTGTTTATGTTAATAACAAATTCTAAAACTGCAGAATATTTTCTTTTACAGCTAATTTCCTAGAGCTTGTAGAGTAAAACTTTCATATAAAGACTTCTCAACAGCTGATGATAATGAGTGTGATGTGACAAGCTAAACATTGACGTTGATGAATCTTAGTTGTTGAATATTTTCTTACTTAAAACTGCAAGTGTTCAAGGGAACAATGGTCATGGATAAAGATATTGTTAACGTTGCAATTCTATTGTCGAAAAACAACAAGTTGATAAATTTTTGACCTCGGTGTAGCCAAAAAACTACCACTACATAGCAAATTCTCCAAACGTCCGATTTAGCCAATCAAAATTCGTATAGGTTTGAAAATATCGTAATAGATGAGATTCCGATGCAATCACCAACAATCGATTTGAAACCGCATTAACTTACTTAATATATAATAATAATGTTGCAGGGTAAAGAAAAGATGTTATTTCAATAAAAAATAGAAAAAAAAAATCTAAACAACTAATTGACCCCCCCCCCCCCAAGTTCAGACCCCCCCCATGTATGTGTACTACTTGTTACTTTTCAAAAAGCGAGAGTGAATGTTTTTGTAATGGAATATATGATCAGTGTCTGACAGAAAACACTACTGGGCAATCTCAAAGTTGTTTCATTTAACCCAAGTAATTTAAAATACACATTCACTGATTGGTTGATTTAAAATTATGTATTAAATGCAGCAAAACTGACTTATTTTACTTCATCTGGTATGATTTTCAATGTGTCACATCTGACCACCATAACTAAATTAAATAGAAATTTTTGTTTTTGTTATCAAACATGTATCCCAATCATTGAAATTAGGGAATGGGTGATCCTATTGATGAATCTATTTGCTAATTTGTATGTCAAAACATTACACCATTCCTGACACATTTGCTTTTGTTTCACATTTATATTAATTAACACTATTAATAATTTTGATTTGATATTCCATGGAGCACAGCTAAATATACTTATCCTGGTACCTTTGATAACTATTATCAGACGGATAAAATCACAATGTTTACACAGTGACACATTTATGAAGTAAAAGTTCTGTGACACATCCTTTTTTCAGTGTTCACAATTAGGACACAATATCACATATCATATGTATTCCACTTTCTTATAAATTTTGCCTTTGTTTGATTATGAACTAACACATGTTCCAGAAACATTGCAGTTAGTTATTCATTCATTTCAACATATTTCCTTTTGTTAAACTTGCTTTTTCGTACAGTAAATTTGTTTCTATTTTTTTTAATACAATTAGCTTCTAAATTGTATTCCTTTTAGCACAGATATAACAGTCTTGATTCCATTCCTTTTGTCACACATATGTATAAGTAAAGAGTTGTCCTTTCAGGAAAAAATAACTTTCTCTTTATATCTCATGTACAGGAATCTGATATGAAAATAATATCCTTGTTTGGGTTTCATTTGTTGATCTTCCTTCGAATGAAAAGTGCAGCCCTTGTGTCATATGCATTTTATCAAATGTGCTATTGTATTTGAAGTAGCCATTGTTTCTCATTCATCTTAAAATCCGGCAGAAAAAATAATATTATTATATACACTATAATTAATGTATAAGCCCCATTGCTATATATATATGCATAATACCTATTACTTCAATCATTGTACTTGATTTATATGCTCTTAATGTGCCCTGTTATTAAAATTTTGAACATAAAAATTATCTTATTCTTATTCTGATTCAAAAAGAGAACTTCAATGTAATCAAATTTAAGTAAGCTAAATAGCCTATAAGCAGTGGTTGGTAAAATCAATAGTAAAATTACATGATTGTGAGACTTTAATAAAATATTGAATCTTTGTTTGTAATAACATAATTGCCATGTTTTTTTTTACTTTATTAATCGTTAAATAGCTGTCATATCACCACATGTGACTATAAACTATGTGTCAGTAACAATAATATAATATTTGAATGCTTACATGATAATGCAGACTTCCAACATGTCAAGTCACTTGGAATCAGTAGAAAACCCCAGTGAATAAAAATTCTGCAAAAGACAAATATAAAATTGCATAATCAAAACTTTAAAACCAATAAACACGCCAAAATGTAATTCTCTGTTTAACATGTAAAAAAAAACCACCAACATTGTTCATTTGTGTGGGTGGTGAATAACAGCATAATAAATGACTAAGCCCAAGGAGAGGTTAACTGGATATATATAATAATATAGGAGATGCACCCCTTACTACCCAAGTTATGGAGCTATATATACATAAATGAATAGTTTTTATTAATTGCATACACTAAACCAAGGGGTAATTAAGGGGGGGGGCGTATTATTATATAACACTTAGCTTGGAAAAATCAAGTCTAATATAACTTATATTATAACAATCTTTCTCAGAGCATTGTTTCCATTTAGCTTACTTTATTGATTCATTACTTGATTCATATAAGATCAACGGTTTTCGTCGTCGTGTATCGAAATAAATGACGAATTAATAATGTTTTGTTTCACTTCAACATATTCAATAAGAAGAAATGGGTGCCGGTGATAAAGAAACACAATTTACAACGTATTTACCTCAAAATGTATGCAAAATCCACCTTTCCATTGTGATTTCGATTTGCCGACTTCTCAACAGCTGATGATAATGAGTGTGATGTGACAAGCTAAACATTGACGTTGATGAATCTTAGTTGTTGAATATTTTCTTACTTAAAACTGCAAGTGTTCAAGGGAACAATGGTCATGGATAAAGATATTGTTAACGTTGCAATTCTATTGTCGAAAAACAACAAGTTGATAAATTTTTGACCTCGGTGTAGCCAAAAAACTACCACTACATAGCAAATTCTCCAAACGTCCGATTTAGCCAATCAAAATTCGTATAGGTTTGAAAATATCGTAATAGATGAGATTCCGATGCAATCACCAACAATCGATTTGAAACCGCATTAACTTACCCGCGCAAGCAGCATTGTCTGTGCCAAATTAAGCAAGGGATGTTCTTCATTCATACTATTTCGAAAATTCCAGAACCGTTGAGTACCCTTAAAAGATGCCATTTTTCTATCAAAAAAGCTGCAGCACCATATGTGTTTGACGATTGAAATTACACCCAAAGGTTTTGATATTTCAGAATTGGAATTTTTTTCAATGGATCTTTGATAGTGGAAAGTCCGAACAAAATAAGGCTACCATTGTCGCCTATGTATATAATTACTTCCTTGTAACCTATAATTTTAAATGTGATCAACGATTCTAAAACTGTTTTTTTCATTGTAAAGCCTATGTAAATAATTACTTCCTTGTGACCTAAAACTTAAAATGTGATCAACGATTTTAAAACTGTCATTTCATTGTAAAGACTTGTAATTATATACCTTAAATAGAATTGTTGTTCGTCATTGTTATATGACGCCTCAACGATGAAAGGATAGTTTAAAAATTCATATGAGGTCGTGTGCATGATGTGTGACACAATTCACCAAGCTATTCAATTATTTCTTTTGAAATACAAATCGTATCACCTCTAGATTTTTCATACTGCGAACGTATTGATAAGAAAAAAAGAACTTTAAGTAAAAGAATATAAATTTTAATCAACGACACTACCCACAATAACATGAAAAAGGTAAGAATCTCCATCGATGTTCTGTTTTGTGAGAATTAATGAAAATACTTTTTTTTTTAAATATTTAACAAGAATCTTTGAGAGATGAATGACAGTTAAAACTCGTATCATTAGCTGTGAGAAATAAAAAAAATATTTCTAAAAATGCATATACCATGATAACAAAGCAAGGCGCGATAGCAATGGTCTTAAAAGACAGAACAACAACAAAAATATTTAGCAATTAAAACAAGTGTATTTAGCATTATCTACCATGGGCATATCATTACGGAAAATGCAATGATTTAATTTCATTACAATTTGCAATATAACTTTGTTTTCAGACCATTTAAACACTTCATTCTTGATTTAGAATATTCTCAAGATGTGATTAATAGTAAACACATAAATTTATCCTCTTAACTATGAGTCAATGTTTTGTATGTACGTCGTCGTAGACAGGCATGTGCCGAAAAAATCCATGCACTGCCGCTGATTCACTCAATGTCTATGTATACTCACAGAATGAATGATAATGTTTGTATCGCGCAGATAAATTGGCACCTTTCTACATGTTCAAATCTCCTGTATAATACAACTTATATTAATCATGTTAATGAATCATTTCTTAATTTGTCTAATGACGTCTAACAATCGAAGGCCATTTTCGTTAAATGGCATCAAAAAGCCATTTGTTAAATTTGATAAATATCTACATAATATTGACGTCAATACAAACAACTGCACTGTCTGTTTATTTGTGGTTTCAGACATGTTGAAATGATGAACTTAAATTCATATGAAACTCTAAGAACTGACGATTTTGTTGAAATTAAAATGTATCAGACCATTTCACTTGACATATCTTCTAACAAACAACGTTTCTTGAAAATAAACTTCACCACTGTGTCTAAACCACACCGGCAAAATTTGTTCGGACTCGATGGTATCTAACATCCGGCACAATGACGGAACATTAATAGACAGAAGAAAGCTAGTTTTCTCCTTATTTTCTTATTTTTTTTATGATATCGAAATATATATATACTTATACAACTATTTTCTATTGTGATATGCAATATTTTCTACAACCGTTCTATATTAACGAAGAAATAAGTCAAAATGAGTAGTGTAGTAATAGGGATAAGCGCAGGTGGTTAGAGTGGTTAAGAGTGGTTTTATTTGTTTAAGGGTGGTTATATATACCAGCGCTTGAGATGAGCGCATCTTTCAGAGTGGTTAATAGTGGTAGCTGTTTTAGGATGGTTATTCATATCACTTCTTAGGATAAGCAAATCTGTCAAAGTGGTTAAGAGTGTATGTTTTTTTTTTTTTTTTTTTTTTTTTTTTTTTTGTTGTTTTTTTTTTTTTTAGGTTTTTTTTTTTAGTTTTTTTTTTTTTTTAAGGTGTTCATTTATACCTTTGCATGAGATAAGCAATCTTTTTAAAGAGGTTACGAGTGGGGTTTATTTATTCTAGGGTAGTTATTTAATTCTTTCCTTGGGTTGAGCAAACATTTTAAAGAGGTTAAGGAGTGAATAAATATATAAAGTTTAATAAATTGTTTTATACATAAAACTAATTCAATCATGAGTAGACATATTATCGAGAATTTCGCTTTCTTAAAAGCCTTATATTATGCCGAACCCTTACAGAGAAAGTTAATGATCGATTTGATTACCATCAAAAAAGTTCAAGCCTTTTCAGAAATTGCTTCTTTTCTTCTGCAGGGGAGAATAAGTCTTCCAAATATACACAAACATAAATTAAAAGACTATTGGCTTACAGTCAGATCTTTAGCAAAAGCTCGCATTAGTGTAGGAAGAAAAAAACGAACATTACATACATTTCATTATTTGTTACCTCTACTGATAAAACCAGTTTTATCCATATTAGACGAACAAATGGAGGCCCTTCATAATGAGTTTGCATTCTTGCAGAGATCAAGCGAAGTATACCTTTTCATATTGAAAACTAAAACCATTATTTTAAAAGAATTGAAAGTTTTATATGAAAATAGTCCTCACATCCTAGAAAATTGGAAGTTCAGCATTTTACAAGACCACCTTAAACCTCTATTTTATTAGTATGAATAGTGTGTAGTTGCTCTTATTAAATGTAGTGTCGTTTTACTTTGAGTGATGCTTTACAATACAAAAGGAAGTCCGCGAAACATCAATTCAGAGGTAATTAATCTCGCTATAAAAAGTGTCTCTTTTCTAGCCTATATCATTATGAGATAAGAATATCCTTTCATATCTACCACGATGGATTTGGATTCACATTTATTAGATTTGTTTTGTTTCAATCCTCTCCACCCGCATATGCTTTATTACATTACCAGAGAACAAACTTATAAAGATTGGCCAACTCAACTTGCTCAGAAACCTGCAGATCTAATTCGAAATGGTTTTTATTATACCAACGTAGGAGATCGTGTGACATGCTTCTGCTGTGGTGTGACATTAAAACAGTGGAAAAGTTCTGACCACATCGAAACTGAACATTTGAAATATGAACCAAACTGTTTGTTTGCAAAAATGGTGTCAACCAAAGTTCCGAATTTCAATGCTTAACTTTTCTACCACCTTATTATACAAGATCGATTTAGTGTGCGGTTATCTGTTCTTTTCGAACCACCCTAAGATGACTCATCTATTTGCATTCCGAAACACTATATAAAGAGGTTCTTTTATCATCAGAAAAGACACTCCATCACGACAAGCATTGCTAACAGCATGGAATATTCAAGACATGAAAAATGTTTTTTGAACACTTATGATTTCTGCTTTGCGAAGAAAATTCAGGAGTTGATACCCACTTTAACTAGAGAACATTGTTATGGCTGTATGGTAGACCATCCGTCTCAAAGAGAGCATTCATGTTTATTATTTACGGAACTGGAATGTTTGGAACAATTTTTTGTTGAAGCCTATGATAAAATTTCCTTAAAGGATGTTATCAGTACAGTGAAACCATGTTCTATATGGGAATGCATAGACGATTGCGAAATGAAATTGAAAAAAGAAGTGTATGACAAACTTAGTCAGGATAGAAGTTATTGTGAGAAAAATAAACCAAAGCCAAGTAAGGTGTATCAGCTTGTGGAAGCTTTAATAAAAACTGAAGATAGATTTTCATAGTCCAGGACATTTCTATTCAGTAACACTTGACTACCATATGATTCATAGATAATCTTGCATTGTTCGTAACTGTATATTTGATTGGAAAAGGTACAAAATAAAATATGTTTACATTCGTCTTTTTTTTTTTTTTTTTTTTTTTTTTTTTTTTTTTTTTTTTTTTTTTTTTTATTTTGTTTGGTTTTTTTTTCTCTTGTGAACTCATCAGTGAAACATTGCTGTGTTATATGTTTCTAGTATAAAAGATCAGGTTTTAAAATTTACAATCATTTGCTGTCTTGTATTGAAAATGTACAAAACAAAAAAAGTTCATGATTTATTAGAGAAGACATATTACAATTTATCAAAGTCTGGTGCATATTCAGGTCCAGATAAACTTTATAAAGTTTTAAAATCCAGAGGCAAACCCAACATCGGGAAACAAACAATTCGGAAATGGCTCCACAATCAAGATAGTTATAGTCTGAGAAAGGAACTAAAGCGACGCTTCACTAGAACTCGAGTCGTTGTATCAGGAATCCATGATCAGTTTGATATGGACTTGATTGATATATCCAATATAAAAAGTGAAAATTCAGGTGTGTCTTTCTTGCTTGTGGTTATTGACATCTTCTCCAAGTATCTGTGGATTGAGACTCTGAAAAATAAAACAGCGAAAGAAGTTGTAACTGCATTAAAAAAAATACTTAATCATAAAGTATTTAACAAGGGTCGCAGTGATAAGGGTACTGAGTTCAATAACAAAGTTATGAAGGCCTACTTGAAAAGTAAAAACATTTACTACTTCACCACAGAAAATTCAGAAACAAAAGCTAATTTTGCTGAAAGAGTAATTAAAACCATAAAAAACATGATGTATCGTTATTTTACTAATCACAGATCACATCAATATATTGATGTGCTACAAGATATTGTCAAGACCTATAATTCAACTCCTCATAGAAGTCTTAATAATATTGCCCCTAAGGATGTGAATAAAGACAATGAGGCAGACATTTGGGCTTTCATGTATTTAAAACCTAAAAAACCTAAAATACCTAAAAAATTTCATTTTAGATTGAATGATACAATCAGACTCTCTAAAATTCATATGGTTTTTAATCGATCTTACGATGAACATTTCACCAGAGAAATTTTTAGAATAAAAAAACGATTTAGAATGCAAGCTATACCTGTTTATAAAATTTCAGAATTTGATAATTCCCCAGTCCAAGGATTATTTTATGAACAAGAAATGATAAAAGTAGACAAAGATGAAAATTCTATATGGTATATAGAAAAGAAAGTTAAAAAGCGTAAACGAAATGGACATATTCAGTGGTTAGTGAAATTTGAAGGATGGCCATACAAATATAATCAATGGATTGAAGAGGGAGATATCACTGAGCCACAAGACTCTTAACCTATCACAATGAGTATTTACGTAACCATGAGCAGTGACAAGGCATTGGAATATTTTCCTAACAATAAAGCATACAAATTTACTTCTCATCTGAATTCACCCTTATTTTTAGATGGTTTATGGAAGGTAGCTTTAGTCGAAGCAGATATATCCTGTTCTTTATCTAAAGAGGAATCTATTTACCTGTATTCAAATCTATGTGGAGAATCCATCATTGATGGAGAACAGAAACCACTACTCCGAAGGCTTACTGCTATCAACCATGGTAATTGGTCGTCAATTTTCGAAGCACCTTATTATGTTCCTGTAAGAATTCATGAAATTTATGATATGGATGTGTATATTACTACAAGTCAAGATGAACTAGCTTCATTTTTAAATAATACTTCAACGGTGACACTTCATTTTAAATCATTTCCATTCTTTTAAAATGAATAAAATGTATATTCCAAATACCAGTCATTGGATGGATTACTATGAAAATTTAGGAAACAATGGTAGTAATCCTTACATAAATCAATTGAATAAAAGCGGAAAGCAAATAGGAGGCGGATCTCTAGTAGGTACACCTAAATCCTTTATTACGCCAATCGGACCATCGAAGAAAGATTCAACCAATGAAAAAATAAAAGTTCAACTTGTTTCACCAGTTCAACAAACAGAGGACATGGCCCAAGATATGGTGAAAAGAGAAAAAGTAAAGATGGGTATAAAAAGAAAGTCGCAAACATCTGGTAACAGTTCTACAAAACGAGCTCTAAAGAGTAAGTCGCAAAAAAAGTCAAGAAAGTCAAAGATTAGGAATTCAAAAAAAGGAAAAGGAAAAGGAAAAGGAAAAAAAAATATAAAGAAGAAAAAATCTAAAACACCTCTAAAGACAGGAAAGAAAAGCAAAATCCTAAAATCTGTAAAAAGATTTAAAGATATTTTCGATTAAAGATGGCTGCATTGACTATGGATGGATTTCAAGAAAGTCAACCTTCTGGTCTAAACTTGTTCACTTTACCTCCTACACAAACAGCAGTAGAAAATGTATATTTTGATGAAATAAGATCAACTTCACAATTAGGTGGTACAGCTCCAATCGAATTCACTATTGCAGCACAGAATTCCCTAGAATATATAGATCTCAGAAAAACTCAACTCTTTGTGCGTGCTAGAATTAGACATTCCGATGGCTCAGATTTAAAACCATCTGAATATGTTGGACCTGTAAATAATTTTTTACATTCTATGTTTTCTCAAGTGGATATTACTTTGCAAAATAAACTGGTTACTTCATCAACTGCACATTACCCATATAAAGCCATGATTCAAACAATGCTATCTTTCGGCTCTGAAGCTAAGGAATCCCAGCTAACCAGTCAACTTTGGAAAAAAGACAAAACAGGTCATTTTGATGATAATGATGTGAAGAATGGTGGCAATACTGCCCTTTTTGCCCGTTCTCAATATTTTTCTCAGAGTCAAACCTGTGACTTAGTTGGGAATCTTTTTCATGATTTGACTAGCTTAGACAGATACTTATTGAACCAAATAACAGTCAATGTGAAATTATGGCGCTCAAAGCCAGAGTTTTGTTTAATGACAAATGAAGCCAATCCAAACTTTCAAATATATATCGAAGACATTTGTTTAAGAGTCTTCAAGTTAAAACTAAATCCTAGTGTCATAACAGCACATAGTCATAAATTGCTCACAACTAATGCAAAATATCCTTACACTAGAACAGAGGTTCGTCTCATATCTATACCTGCTGGAAGTCTAAGTTTCAACTATAACAACTTGTTTAATGGTTTGAGAGCTACACGTTGTGTTATTGGATTTACAGACTCTAGCAGTTCCAGTGGGTCATATGCTTTGAACCCATTCAACTTTCAACATTTTAACTTAAGTCAGATAGCATTAAAGGTGAACCAGGTTCCTGTTGGTGGAAACGTTATGCAGTTAAATTTTGCTCCTACCAGTCGCACCATATTACCTTCTTTTACTAGTATGTTTGAAGTTACAAATAAATGGATGCGTGATAGTGGCATTGATATCTCCAGAAATGATGTTTCAGGAGGAACTGCTTTATACTGTTGGGATATTGAAGCAAACTTTAGTGATGAAGGACAGTATTTAAACTTAGTGAAGCAGGGGACTTGCTCATTAGAAGTAATGTTCAGCAAACCACTACCAAAGGTAACAACTTGTGTTGTATATGCTGAATTTCCAGCTTACTTTGAAGTAAATTTAGAGCGAAATATAATTTTACAATGAATACAGATCAACTAGAGTGTGCGATAAAGTGTGATAATGAGATGAGAAAGAAGATATGTGGGGTTTTCGCTTCTAATGAAATCAGCTACATTCAACTTCAACCATCAACTGGATTTATTGCAAATACAGATGTCAAGCAGCTACCAGGAAAACATTGGGTAGCATTTTACTATAATGAAAATAAAGTGTTAGAAATATTCGATTCTTTCGGATATACCCTTAGTCAACTTTCAGTTTACTTTAATGAATTTATGAGTAGATATACATTTACTTCAGCAAACAAAATGCAATTGCAAAGTGAAAAAACACTTGTATGTGGACAATATTGTCTGTTTTACCTCATGTCTCGTTCTAGAGGAATTTCCATGGAACAAATAAAAGATGTATTCAGTGATAGATATTATTTAAATGATCAATTTGTTTATGATTTCATTAATGAAAGATTTAACTGCTGTATGACTTCTGTAAATGTTACTTGTCAATCATGTATTTGTCAAAAAAATTAAAATAAAAATACTTACTTACACTTATTTCATCATTTCTTTTCATCAGACTGAAAAAAAAATATATATATATAAGAATTCAAGGTTTATTAACATTATCAGTTCATGACAAATATTCAAAGAGAATGGTTGACTGGTGGAATAAAGAAAGCTTACTTAAGTTTCAAAGTCCAACATCCATTTTCATTGTTGGACCTTCCAATTCTGGAAAAACAGTCTACACTAAAAATCTTCTTCAAAATGCTGAGGGCATGTTTCAAATACCCCCCTCAAGAATATTTTACTGTTATGGTGTATGGCAACCCATTAATGACGACATGAAGAAATCCATTAAAAATATAGAATTCTATAAAGGTTTACCAAACATGGAGGCTATTAATGAATGGGGTGCCTTAGGAGGTCATAAGATTTTAATCTTCGATGACTTGATGATGGCTGCTGAAAATTCAACAGAACTACTTCATTTAATGACAATTGGTTGCCATCATTTCTCAATTAGTGTCATTCATATACTTCACAACTGTTTTAATAAAGGAAAAGTTATGAGAAGTGCTTCCTTAAACTGTCATTACTTCATTTTATTTCGAAATTATAGAGATCAACTACAGGTTCAAGCTTTAGGAAAACAAATTTTTCCTGGAAAATTGAAATATTTCATGGATGCTTACAACAGGGCAACATTAGTCAAGTTTCGTCCGTTAATTATTGACTTAAACCCTCACACAGACAAAACATATCAGTTGACTACTAACCGAGGAGTTGGACAGACACCCATTGTTTATAAACCTTTAGAATGAGCAATAAAACAAATTTAGTGCAGTTTTTGATAGATATTTCGAATAACCAAATGATTCAGGTTATCAAAATACTAACTAAAGTACAGCTGCAAGAGATAATTGAAATAATTTATAATGTTGTTCAAGGGGTGTGCTCAGTTTCAGATTCAGATAAAATCCTACTAAACAAGCATAAACAGTTCATACGTAAAATTCTGTTGAAACAGACAACACTTCAACATAAAAAACAATTGCTGCTAAAAATTAGAAAAATATTACCCATTTTCTTGAAAGCTTATTTACAATATGTCTCGTGAACTTATACTCATTCCAAAGCTAAGATATGAACAACTGATTAAACATGAAAAAGATGAAACAAGTGAAGAATTAGGAAAATCTATAATTCCTTTGGATAAAAACAGTGAAGAAGTGCAATCAACTGATCAAAGTGAGAAATCTAAGGCATCACCAATCAAACTCAACAGAAGTAGCTTAAATCTATCACCAACAAAACATAAACGAAAAAATCAGAATGGTGGAGGGAAGTCATATTTGATCATGCCACCAGAAAAAATGTTAAAATTATACAAGAAGAAAGGGAGACTTACCAAAAAGAGAAAGTGGTTATCCTTTCACATATAATTCCTTGAGTATCCTTCCACATTTGTCTACTTGAATGATATCCTTCACTGATCTTACAAAGCACTCTGAAAAGAAGATTATGATGTCATTTTTTTTTTCAGCAGATATTAATATCACTTTTTCTAATAACAATAGAATCTTTAAATCAGGGTAAATTAGGGGTGGATGGGATTGGTGTCAAGGTTAGAGAATAAAGTTAATGATAATAAAAGTAAAAGCCGGATGTATTTAAACAAAAACTAAATTGTATAGAGATTTATGCTTAACGGAGTGTTTCTCTAAAATAGTCGGATGTAATTAAAAATTGTTTTTAGAAAAAGAATTAAAACTTAGTCTTGTTTTATAAGGAGGAGGCGGAAGTGTAACAAAAATTGAGATTTCAATATGTTTCAAGATAAATAGATGCTAAGCTATTTATCTTCTCCCCTTCAGATTTCTTATTTTAAGGTGTAGCATAAAAGAAAGTGTTTATAAGGGATAATCCAACCCGAGGTAAAGATTAGTGCTGACAAAACAACTTTTATATTATGACTCATCACTTTACTATTTTAAAACATTATCTTAGATGGTTTAATTTTATTAAAGTACACATTCATACTAAAATATTTTGATAGGTCTTTAAATTTGGAGAAAAGTTAATATTTCCATTTCTTTAAATCAAATCCTAGTGTTATTTTATTAAAATGGTGAACTAATTGTGTTGTATATAGTGCTATATGTATTTATTTTTATTTTTTACATAGTTTAGAGATGAAGATACTTTTTTGATGCGTTTCAATAAAAAGTTGATTGAAATCCAATATACATGTTTATTAAATTATTTTTTGCTTCTATGATGAAAGTATTTTATTCATGTGGATGAGAAATGAAGGTTTATATATTGTCTCAATGCTTTTATTAAAAAGGAGATGTAAAATATATATTGAAATCTACTATGCAATGTATGTTACCCTTTCTTTTCTTCTTTTTTTTTTTGTGATTGTTTTGTGATACGAATATTTAAAATATTCATTTGATTGTGATATTTTTACACATGCTACCTGATTATTTTACTGGCTCAAGGTGATATTTGATTAAAACATTCCTATTATCAATTATCTTACTTAAACTTTGATATTTTTATAACAACGATAAATGTAATGTTTACCCTTCTAATGTTTTATTTTCAAATTTAATTCTAATCATGTCAACCTCATTTTCACTATGTATAACTGTTTCATAAAAATGTTAAAAACTCAGGGATTTAAAATTAGAGTTATTTATTTTTAAAGTGCAATATATATTTTATTTAAAAACCAAAACAAAACTGGTGCTTGTTTTATATATATGTATGATACCTCAGTAGTTCATAATGTTAATAATGGTTTAAAATATTCATTTGATTGTGATATTTTTACACATGCTACCTGATTATTTTACTAGCTCAAGGTGATATTTGATTAAAACATTCCTATTATCATTTATCTTACTTAAACTTTGATATTTTTATAACAACGATATTTGTAATGTTTACCCTTCTAATGTTTTATTTTCAAATTTAATTCTAATCATGTCAACCTCATTTTCACTATGTATAACTGTTTCATAAAAATGTTGAAAACTCAGGGATTTAAAATTAGAGTTATTTATTTTTAAAGTGCAATATATATTTTATTTAAAAACCAAAACAAAACTGGTGCTTGTTTTATATATATGTATGATACCTCAGTAGTTCATAATGTTAATAATGGTTTAAAATATTCATTTGATTGTGATATTTTTACACATGCTACCTGATTATTTTACTAGCTCAAGGTGATATTTGATTAAAACATTCCTATTATCATTTATCTTACTTAAACTTTGATATTTTTATAACAACGATATTTGTAATGTTTACCCTTCTAATGTTTTATTTTCAAATTTAATTCTAATCATGTCAACCTCATTTTCAGGGATTTAAAATTAGAACTATTTATTATTGAAGTGCAAAATATATATTTTATTTAAAATCTGAAACAAAACTGGTGCTTGTTTTATATATATGTAGATCATAATGTTTCATACCTTTTATTTTTCATTTACAAATTTACTTCAAATCATGCCAACCTCATTTTTTTTCTCTTAATATCATTTCATAATGTTGAAAACTCAGGAATTTAAAATTAAAACTATTTATTTTTAAAGTGCAATATATATTTTATTTAAAAACCGAAACAAATCTGATGCTTGTTTTATATATAATGTATGATATGTTAATAAAATTTATTGAACAGTTTAATAATTGTCATCATTTATGTTACTAGTAGAATCAAGGTAATTCAGTTGGAAGCTAAAGTTATCTTTCTTGTCATATGAAAATAGCTAGCTACTAGAATACACTAATATCCTGGAATTACTTGTTCATGTCTGCAGTGATATTGCAATGAACATACTGTTTATGTTTGAAATAACCACCCTAGAACAAATAAATGCCACTCATAGCCTCTTTAAGAAAATTGCTTATATCATGCATAGGTATAAATGAGCACCTTAAAAAAAAAAAAAAAACATACACTCTTAACCACTTTGACAGATTTGCTTATCCTAAGAAGTGATATGAATAACCATCCTAAAACAGCTACCACTATTAACCACTCTGAAAGATGCGCTCATCTCAAGCGCTGGTATATATAACCACCCTTATACAAATAAAACCACTCTTAACCACTCTAACCACCTGCGCTTATCCCTATTACTACACTACTAAAATGCATGTCAAAATGACGAATTGAGTGAACCTTACCTCGAAATTGTTTAATTTCTCGTTAAATTGTTCACATTGTACGGAAAGAAAGGTACGGGAAGATAGATATTGACACGGAGATTGCAAATTGAGTTATTATGAGCATCTCAATAATTGTATTTCTGTGTATGGAACGAAAGAAAAGGGTCATGTCAAATTAAAATAAACCGGTTTCGTCAATGTTGTTCCTACACAATCACCCGGTTTCGTCTATATATATCACCCGGTTTTTTGTTTTTTTTTTTTAACAAACAATTTATGAAAAGAAACTTTGGCACGGATCTGAACATTGTCTTTCGAGAATTTAAATATATACTTATTGTAAAGTAAACTTGGCGTGTTAAAATCTATTTTAAACGGGCACTTTTGGACATAGTTAATTATGATAATACACATTTTCCTAATGAAAGGCGTATCCCTTATTTCACTTAACTTCAAACTAATTTTAAATGGAATATAAATACTGAATAGCAAACACTGGTATCTAATTATTTTGTAACATTATTATATTTTCTTTGTTTATAATATTAGTATGTAAAGATGAAAAATAAAAGGATGTGTTTTGATTGTGCCATAATTTTAATTTACTATACTAATATATACACTTAGTTTACAATATTTACTATCAATTATTAATACATTTATGCATTCAATCATTGACGAACAGTCCCAAACCGACTATAGTCTATACTGTTCTGCACAAATTAATCATGCATGCAGTCCTGCAAGATTTTCTGGTACTATATATACTGTGTTACTTGCGCACAAAAGAAAGTTTTCACACTTAAGCATCCATAACATAGCAGTGAAATTTGTAACTTTCTCCCCGTTTCTGGTAGGCACATTTATTTTCATAGGCATGATTTTCACATTATTTTTACAGTTCAAATTCATTTTTTGTACAGTTCAAATTCAATTGAAACTTCAAGATAACTTTCGAAAACAATATCTGACAGTTTTGTTTTTTCAATGTGAATAAAAGTTGGTTTGCAAAACATGCCCGTCATTTATATCTAGGTCTTATTAAGAAGAAGTGACGGTAACCACTTATCCCATAAACATTGACAATGAGAAAACTTTCTTTTAGACACAAAAATTATGTTGAATTAATCAAGTTTAGGTCAGCGTATGCCTTAAACAATGAGAAAAACACACAAACTGCATGAAAGCAAGCTATAACAGGGCCCTAAATTATAAATGTAAAACAATTCAAACAAGAAAACTACCTGCCTATTTTATGTTCAAAACGCATATGGTATAAAGCAACCAAAGACAACCATAGAATAACAAGCGTGTGATTCGGGAATGGACTGAGTCAAAGTGTTGTTGTCTCTGACAACAAATAGTACAACAAAAGTACAAATAATAAAAAAAATGACGAAAAAACTCGTCCGATGACAGAGCCTGTATAGTAAATGCGCGATGTGTGCCAAAACTTGTATCATAGTTAAAATTATCCCTTAAATATAATAAATATACATGTATTCGCAGTTTACTATGAAGTCCACTATCACTGAACTAGTATAAATATTTATTAAGGGGCCAGCTAAAGGACGCCACGGGATGCGGGAGTTTCTCGCTTCATTGAAGACCCATTGTGGCCTTCGGCTGTTTTCTGCTCTATGGTCGGGTTGTTGTCGCTTGGAATTTGTATGAACTTTTCATGTTGATAGACATTTTTAAATAATCTGTTGTTTTTTTATTAAGATAAGCTGTCCTGAAGTTACGGTGCGACATGTTTATGCTGGACCGACGAATAGATTGACGGACAGACGGACGGACCGAATGACTGATAGATGGAGGAACGGACGGATGGAAGGACGGACGGACGGACAGATGGGTGTATACAATAATATGTCCTGTCAAAATTGGGACGGGCGTGTAAAAACTCAAAGAAATGAAAAAAAAACTCGTAATTAAAAGTCAATAAGTTTTATTAGGATATCGGCCAAGTCAATTTTTTGTATATTTGTCTGCCTTATAATATTTGCTGTATAACTTTTATATATATTTGAAAAAAATGTATAGAAATCGATAAAAAGAACTTGATATTCGGCATTTATTATAATAAACATAATCTCACTCACATAATCCGATTTCCCGGGTGTCCCTGTTTTCTCATTTCTTACAATATTTTAATTCGGTATACACTTTATACATGTTATAAGATAAGTGGCGAATCTAGATGACGTATAGGTTGCACGCCCCGACCCCACCTTTGGTTGCTAAAACTATATTGATTCCTGTATTTAACGATTTTGTAAATCAAAAAATAATCAAAATATTGTTCGACTCGCTACGCTCGGCGGTATGTAAAAGTTGTTCGAATTACGTCCACTTTGAAATAAACTGAATCCGTCTGTCCGTATATATTGTCAAAATATATTGACCAACGTCAGTGTACGATCATCATAACACAACGGCGACAGTACAGACTCGTTTTTTTTTAGTAATGTTAACAAAATAATTATTATTGAATTTTGTCGATGATCTGAGACTATTATACTAATATGGACATAGCAGTATAGTTACAATAAGGGATAAAAAAAAAATATTTTAATGCATGGTAGTTGTAATCCTACATTCATTTTCTATGTCGATTATGCATGCATATACAGTTGTTTTATTATCAACGTTTATCCTTAAGAAGATTTATTTTTAACGATTGTAGAAAAGATTACATACATAGAATGATTAGATTACTTATAAAGGTGTCCATCCTTTTGTGTGAGAAAATCACATATCCATTGTGTGTTTCGATTTTTAAGACCGTAAACTTTAATTTCAAGTTTGAACATGTTCAACATATTTTCCCATAACTCATATAGAAAACGCATATTTAGAGAGCTTTAATCTCAATATGCTGTTAAAAAATTTCGGAATGCAGAGTAAATTAAAATATTTGTGTTCTATAAGAGTAGAAATTCAAGGTTTTGCTTATTATTTATTTGAATCTGAGACTCATATAAATAATAAGCCGTTGTCCGGTGAACGAACTTGTTTTCCAACGACCCACAAAACTCCTTTTGAACGCTGAAGTTAAATAATCAATTATAATGTAATGCGATTATATTTTGTTTTATTTGACCAAACCGGGTTATGCATTTTGAAATCTTTGACGAAATAGGGTTGTATACATTGACGAAACCGGCCAGTTCCATTTTGACATGACCCATTTCTTTCGTTCCATACACAGAGATACAATTATGGAGATGCTCGTAATAACTAAATTTGCAATCTCCGTGTCAATATCTATCTTCCCGTACCTTTCTTTCCGTACAATGTGAACAATTTAACGAGAAATTAAACAATTTCGAGGCAAGGTTCACTCAATTCGTCATTTTGACATGCATTTTGACTTATTTCTCCGTTAATATAGAACGGCTGTAGAAAATATTGCATATCACAATAGAAAATAGTTGTATATTATGTATATATATTCTTCGATATCATAAAAATTTTTAAAAAATAAGGAGAAACCTAGCTTTCTTCTGTCTATTAATGTTCCGTCATTGTGCCGGATGTTAGATACCATCGAGTCCGAACAAATTTTGCCGGTGTGGTTTAGACACAGTGTTCACGATCAGATAAACTTTGTTTTAAAAGGTTTGACGTTTTTAGGAATGCATACAGTGATAGTAGGGATTACATATATTAATGCAATTTGGCATTTCTTAAGATATTGTATGTACCTATGACACGAATTTTTTACATTTGTTTTTAATGTAAATATCAATTTGTATTGGATAACCTTTACATATAAATTTTGTTCAGTTGTTGATTCCGATTTGTCTTTTTATTTTACATTAGATTTAAATTTTCTATATGCTTCCTATCAAGGAATTTCTCGTACTGAAAACGTAGATATGGTATGATTGCCAAGAAATAACTCTCCACAAGAGACAAGAATGTCACAGAAATAAACAGTTATAGGTCACCACCGTACGATCTTCAATAATGAACAAAGCCAATACTGCATAGTCATCTATGATAGGCCACAAAAGGACAATGTAAAACAATTCAAACAAAAAAAACCTAACTGCCTTATTTATGTACAAAAAATGAACGAAAAACAAATATGTAACACATAAACAAACCACAACTACTGAATTACAGGCTCCTGGCTTGTGACAGGCACATACATAGTTTGGCCGGATCAAACGTACTGGCGGGATTCAATCCAATCCCCTAACGTGGAACAGTGGCAAATAAGTACAACATAAAACGAATTAATTTTCTTAACTCATCAGATGGACAGGAATACAATTGGACGTGGGAGGGTAAGTTATGTTTTTCGATGAGAGTTTGTAATTTCCCTTCACTTGTTAAAAAAACATGTGTGTATACCCAAATTTGAGTGACATAACTGATTAATCATATATACACTTTTTTTCAAACAAAATTATTTACTATAAGTCCTGACACAGTCTGATTGTATTCTGATTTACTCCTCTTAACCGGAATTTAAAATTATAATCAAATTATAAGAATAGACTAAAAAATTTATAACAATTGTCTGTCTGAACAAAATAACAAAATAAGCACACCTGTTTCAATAAACTGCTTCGCGGGTTCTTCGGTGTGCAAAACAAAACAACTATAGTAAGGTAGTTCCTTTAATGGATGTAAACATCAATATCTATAAAATGGAGAAAAAAAAACGTGTGTCATTCTGACAAAACAAATGTGTCTCGTTTGTAGTTATATATTTTTTAAGTTGTATTAGTTCAATGATCAACACTTTAATGTCATACCTGTATAATATCGCTCACCAAAATGATTACTGGATTTCGGTTTTCTCAGACGATACTATATCATTTATTCTAAAACTACATTATCCATAATTCAAATGTTAAACATAGTGTCATATCAAACCATTGTTCTTCGTATGATCAAGATGAAATTACAATAAAAACAACACGAATCGGACAATTTATAGAGAAAAATGATATCTTTGAATGATTCGAAGTAATATAATCTTTAACGATTATATAGTTTGATCACAACAGTACTATAATTTTACTAATAATTTTATAATAGCAAAGACTATTATTTCATATATTATACATTTCAAGAGTAATACATAAAAAACAGGTGTTTTAGTATAAAAACACATTTACTTTTGTTTTAAATAATAATCAATATCAGATTGCTTTCCAATGTTAAAGAGTTTGCTTACGTACATGCTGTTAAAAGTTTTATGTTTTTAGAGCTAGCACAATGTCGGATAATGAAATACAAATATAGCTACGGACGCTCCAAACTTATATATATTTGGTACTGTATTTCATAAATTTTGATTTCAAAACAGTTGGTTCAACTACAATAACATGAACACACAATTACAGAAATGAAATTAAAACAAACGAAAGTGGTTTATAAAATGTCTGTACTATTTAATTGTTTCTATATGGTTTTTTTTATAATGTGTCTATCATCGTTCAGAAAATAAGCTGTACCAATATACATTATAAAAAGAATAGCTAACACAGCCAACAAATGCTACCAGAATACCAGAGTGTATGAGACAAAAACAATAGTTTACTACGAGTGTTGAACATATTGGTATGATTGAAAAGATACAACAAAGTAATAGGTTGATAATGTGTTCCTTCACTTGATAAAATGATAAACATTTGGTATCGTAAAGTGATAAATGTATAAGATGGGGTATTATTTTAAATTGTAAAGCATTGTAGATTATTTCAATTGCTCATGGGGAAGGGTGGTATACTTTAATGTTTTATCAACTAATTTTTAGAGTAAGATCGAGATATTTTATCAAGGTGTTTTTTATAATCAGTATAATCATGGTCAATACCAGTGAATGAACAGTAGTGGATATGTCCATGAAATCTATAAACAAAAGCTAAAGCTTAACATTAAATCATATGCATTCTGTATTGGGGTCTCTTTAGAACATCTATTTGTAAGTTCGTTACTACTACCTATGTGGTATGATTGTCAATGAGAAACCTATCAACTTAATTTTAAATGAAGTGGATGTACGCCATTACAGACTTTCAGTCCTGGTCACTTCAAAATGATTCTTAGATGTTTGATCAAATAATTATTTTGAGTTTGAAGTTATAGTTTAAAATGCCATTATCAATGTCAAATGAAAGCTCATTTTGTGTTGAAAAAGGATTAATCATAACTAAAGCAAAATGTCTTTCCACAGAAAAGACTTAATAATCAGAACAAATACAATAGACTAAAGACCTATACGCTAACAATTACCATTTGTCTTCTTTTACACTAACTTGATGTATCAACTTAACAGTTATAGTCTATATTTATATAAAAGAGAGACGATATACATGATAGTTGCCAGACGGACATTTCAACTTTATAAGAACTGAAACCTATACAATAATATGTTTAGAACCTGGTCTACGTTTGCGAAAAAATGTGTTTTTGAATAAATGTGAAACATGCATAATATTATGTAAATGTGTTCATGTTGCGGATTTTCTAGTTTCAGCGCTGTAAAATGGATATAATGAGCACAGACATTTGTGTTCTCTTCCTTTTTGCTGTGGTCAGTATTGGAGTAGTAAAAGGAATATGTCCGTCGACTTGCTCTTGTGTTGATGATTCATCAGGCTCTAAAATTAACTGTAGCTCTAAATATTTGGAACGCATTCCCCCACTTACTAACAATACGTATTTTCTGTAAGTATATATATATATATATATTGTTTGAATTATGTAAATATGTACTTAAGATTTGTTGCTCATATATCTTGCACAATAATAATAAAATATTTGGTAACTTTTGTTCTAACATTGACTCTCAAGATTTTTGAACGCATCGACGGCGTAAACCAAATAACAAAAACAAAGTCAAAGTCAAAGATAGAAAAAATGTTGTTACCATAAACATAAAATTGCGAATGGAAAGGGTGAATAAGTCAAAGAGACAACAACCCGCCAGAAGATAAAAAAAATCAGCCGACGGTCAAACATGGGTCTTTAATGCAGCGAGTAAATACTATACCCGGAAGTGGTCTTCATCTGGTGCATAACTAAAAATGTGTACTATTTCAGTGAAATAGACGTCACATTTAACTCTAAAATATATCAATAAACTAAAATTATAAGACATTAAATACTAAAAAACGCCAGAGGCCACAAGCGCAAAAATGAAGTGGCTTCAACACGTTTTGTTAGATCTCAACCGCCCCCTATACCTCTGACCAATGAATAATTGAGACACAAACTGTATTATTCATCAAGATACTAATTTAAAAAAAAGTTCGAGTCCGATGTTAGAAAAGATAACAAAAGAAACTAAGGAAACTGACTATGATACATACATAATTAAAGACTGCTAACAGTTACTAGAATGACAGCTCCAACAGAAATATGCTTGAATAATATTGCAACTTGATGATTTTTTTTCTAGAGAACTCGGGTTTAACAACATAACAGAAATTGATATTCAGTTTTGTAAAGAGATGCCACAGTTACACACTATGTATGTACATACAATTAGTTTGGTACCACATGTATTAAGTACGTGTGTAATGTATATTACTTGTATGATATTTAGTTATTCAGTTTTCAAATCTGTTCATGTAAACAACAACACACATATTCATTAAAAACTTTTAAATTACAGTTTGAACACATCTATAAATCGATGTATCTATTAATGTTAATACCTGTATCATTGAGTTATTTTTTTTAATTCTGAGTTAGATTCAAATTTTGACACATCTGTTTAAAGCTCTATTTCATGAAATGAACTATTTACATTACTTATTGTTTGATCTATGTTCTGTTGATATTACATTTACATATCGTTTACTGATAACTTGTCTTTTATAAGAAACTTTATTCAAAATAATCAAGAAACATTGTGTTTGGGCTGTATATTTAAGATTACCAGATTTTATATTTTCAAATGTTTTATATATTTTCGAATCAAAAGTTCCCCACAAAATAGGCAATGAATGTCAGAAGAAAAAAATATGCCCATATTTTGACTATTTTATTTATTGTGTCTGTTTATTTAACCTATCAATGTAAAAATATCGGAAATTGATGAGACTGTCATTAAAGTGAGAGGGTTAGCGCTATAGAACCAGGTTTAATCCACCATTTTCTACATTTGAAAATGCCTGTACCAAGTCAGGAATATGACAGTTCTTGTCCATTCGTTTTTGATGCGTTTTGTTATTTGATTTTGCCATGTGATTATGGACTTTCCCAATTGATCTTCCTCTAAGTTCAGTTTTTTTGTGATTTTACTTTTTTCTAGTATATAAGTGTTTCATCATCGATGGAGGGTATAATGATTACATCAAATTGACAAAGCGTATACCTACGTTCCAAAACATAACATTACGGTTGTATTACTTTGTGGTCATGCTGTTTAACGTATACATATACTAGTAGCTTTGCTCATTGTTGAAGGCCGTACCTATAGTTGATAACGTATGTGTCATTTTGGTCTCTTGTGGACAGTTGTCTCATTGGCAATCCTACCATATCTTCTTTTTTATATCCAGTACTGACATGCCCATCTTTAAAATAAAGGTTCTTCACATTTGAATAACTTATGTTTTAATAAATATGATAATATGAAATCTGTTATAATGACTCTGTTACTTCTGGAAAGAATATTTTGGAATGTCTTAAATCCTAAGTATTATTTTATTGAACAAATTTTATAAATAGACATATGAATCATCAATTACTTTCTTGTCTACAAAATTGTTCGATTGTCGATTTTTTAAAATGAATTATTTTCCATTTATATAAGCTACATCAACAACAATTTGATTACTAAAGTTCCTGTGAACACATTTGTAGACTGCGAACAGCTATATAGAATGTAAGTAAACATGTTAAATAATCAGTTTGAAATCGCATTTGAAATATTCGAAGGAGTATAGTGAAACAATACAAGTATGGAACAATTTTGAACGACACAATGCAATTTCTCCCATAACATTACGATCATATAAAACCTTCTGAATAGGAGATATGGCATTATTGTTAAAGGAGACAATTATCAATCAAAGCTCAACTGAAATATATTTAGGCAACTCATGATGCTTGGTTTTAATTTCATATATAACACATCTACACTAATCGATTGGCTAAAACGACTTCAAACTGGAAACACTGAAAACGTTTCATTAATAACCAATAATCGACATGATAAGTACTTATCGAATGACTGAATAATATATTCATTCAATCATCAGACAAGTTTAGTGAGGTATCGATAGTCACAGTTTATCATCAAGCGGACTACAAGAACATAAGAAACTGAAAGACCGTATATTTTTTCTAACACAATTTAATTCAAATTGTTGAACAACATTTTGAAAAACATATATTGCTGTAAAGCGTCAGATGTTAACGAATGTTAATTTAGTGCAATTAATCGTTTTTATTTGATGACGATACTTTTCTTTTAATGTTTATGTGAATCATTACGCTCAGAGTATGATACACTGTTTTACCTGATTGTTATATAGTAGTTATTACTTGAAACAGATACGACAAAAAACAGATAAATGTTAGTGTCTTAATGGAATCAAAGAACTAAGCTGTTATAGTAATCAAACGCATATCTACTTATAACATGGTATATTTCAGCAAATTTAATTCCATTTACTGTACATAACTCCGTTATAGTATTTCAAAGGAATAAAACAATATTTCATTTTACAAATTTTTAAATCAAATAATTGAAATTTCATCGAAAATATCTTAGAAAATCTATGATATTGTTAAAAAAATGTCAAAACAATCTGTTCAGATCTTGCATACTAATATATTTAAGTAAGCAACATTATGTTTGTACATATGATATCAATGAACAACACATTATGTTTAATTGTCATGTTATCCTTAAAAAACGGTTTATTCCGTTGAAATTGATAGTCATTATCTACTAAACATCTTGTAATATCGGTTTTGAAGTTAAGTCAAGGTCATTCATGTTTTGCAGACGCAAAGCAAATATCAACTGTAAGTGAAACTATTGTATGTCAAACAAATATTTTGACCTGTGACCCTGCCATGTACTATACAGACATTTTTATATTGCAGAGATCTACAATACAACAAGATAAGGTCCATAGAAAGCAATACGTTTGCTAATATGACAAACTTGTTTTATCTGTGAGTCACGACGTTTATTTGTATGTTTCGCTTTGTTTAACTTATTTTATTACTCTACAATTAACTCATATATCTATTTTAATTACGATTTTAGCATTATTCGATAATCACATAAGCAATACGACGGGTGCCACATGAAGAGCAGAATCTGCTTACCCTTCCGGAGAACCTGAGATCATCCCTAGTTTTTGGTGGGGTTTGTGTTCTCTATTCTTTAGTGTTCTATGTTGTGGCATGTGTACTAGTGTTTGTCTGTTTGTCTTTTTCATTTTTAGCCATGGCGATGTCAGTTTATTTTCGATTCTTGAGTTTGACTGTCCCTCTGGTATCTTTTGTTGCTCTCTTGAGAGCATTTTTGAGAACTATCTCCTATTGTTTCTTTAAGTTTATAAATAAATTAAAAAAAAATAAGGTTTGAGCTTTCTTAATAAAGGTTAATTCATAAAAGAGCTTTGGACGAACACATGTCAGTAAATATATTTCTTTTCGGTAACGCTAATTAAACACCATGACTTGTGCACTGTTAAAGTCCGATGGTTTTATTATGACAGTATACGTGCTCTTGTAATAGAACTAGGTCAATACAAGTAATGGTTATTAGTAATCCCTGAGAGTACCATTTGATCTCGTATACATCTTAGTAAAGGAATTTAATGCACCACACGGCTGTTTAATGTGTTATTCAAAAGTGTCTGTATTTTCTGGTTTGCCCGGTCGTATACAAATCGTGCTGCACAATTACATCACATTAAGATAAATCATTAAGCACAACTAAGTAGCATATTTCCATAAAAAAACAATTTTAATGTATATACCGGCGTCTATGTGATATGTACAGTCACATAGTGAAGTCAAATTTAAAATATTTAAAATGTGTTTTTGATAGACGGCACATGTTTCCGGAATTTTTGGTAAAAGTTAGGAAAAAATAAAACGATTGACCTTAAAAAGCACTCGCAATCTATGGAAACCAAGCTTTTGGGCATTTTTAGTAAAATGTCAGCATACATAACAATACATTAGTTGATAACAACTGATATCTTCCTGATTTGACACAGGACATTTTAAGAAAAGCGAGTGGTGAATCATGCTGTATTGCTAGCCAGACCTCCCACTTATACGACAATGTTAAACAATTATCATAAGGAAAAGAAAAAGTGACAGGAATACAGAACAAATACACTCATAAACACTATCAGCACAGAGAAACGTTCAACAAATATTATAAAAGTACATTTTAACGTGTAAAGCGTAGAACAACTTTAGACATTTTCCATAAAACAATAGTACAGCACATCAAAAACTTACTTTATCCAAGTAAAAATGACAAAAAAACATACGTGCAATGTGGAAACAATAGAGAATTCAAGCAACAAACAATCAGACATAAGACCATGTTTAATTGGACATACTTAACATGTTAAGTAACATCCCTAACTAAACGAATGTTGGATGTATACATACTGAGACAAGTCGGATGGCAATACAATCTCACACTCGACAAAACGGTTATACTACGGAATATTTCACGCTCGGTAATTAACAGACCGACGACAAACATGTAGATGTTAATACACCATCCAATACGTGGTAAATATGTCGTTGGTCAATTTATACACAGACACATCGTATAGATCAACCAACTCGTGATATTGTTCATAATATTGACGGAGTCGTTTTAGTGAAAACATACACGAACATAATGTATCGAATGAGATATGTAAACACTTTACGGAGCAGAGATATGTTGTCTTAAAAATACATAAAGAGATATGTAATTGCTTAGAAATAGAACGTTGATTTTGAGGAATTTGAAATCATCCCGTTTGTCAGAGATTTTTTCTTCCCTCTGTGTCAATATTGAGAAAAAGGTCAAGGCATGAAGTTTTCTTTCTGATATTCGTAGTATCCTTAATTACAATTTCACTTGGATGAATGAAATACAAGAACAATTAAAGAATTTTGCAAGGTGCTTTTTCTGTGCGTCTTTTAAAAGAGGGACGAAAGATACCAAAGGGACAGTCAAACTCATCAATCTAAAACAAACTGACAACGCCATGGCTAACTATGAAAAAGACAAAAAGACAAACAATAGTACACATGACACAACATAGAAAACTAAAGAATACAAACCCCACCAAAAACTAAGGGTGATCTCAGGTGCTCCGGAAGGGTAAGCAAATCCTGCTCCACATGTGGCACCCGTTGTGTTGCTTATGTGATAACATATCCGGTAAACAGTCTTATTCGGTAGGTCACATTCATGAAAGGAAAGAGGATTGTAGTTACGACGTAAGGAACATATCCGATATCATTTGTGAAACGGTTATTCCATAACGGTCAACCAACTCGTGATGGCGTCCGTAAAATTTACGAAGGGATGATTTCAACTTCAATATTTTGGAACTCTTCCTTGTGAGCAGCAACCCTCTATAAAAAAAATCATGATAGGAAATGCAAGCACGGGAATATCGTATCAATTGTGAGATATATACCCCGTATGTAGGTGCTGCTGGAATGTTGCTACTTAGAAATGGAAAGTTCACAATTGGAAAACTGAAATCATCTCTTTTGTCGTAAAGTTTTGTTTTCAATCGACTCTCATTGTCAATTTCTAGATGTAAGTCAAGATATGAAGCCGACTTAACTGTATCTGTAGTATCCTTTATCTCTAGTTCAAAGGGATAGATGCGTTCCACATAGTCACCAAATTTTGAATTATTTAGTGAAAGAACATCATCTATATAGCGGAAAGTAGAGTTAAAGGATAGTGCTAACTTCTTATCTTTCTTCCTAAGAAGTTCCTGCATGATGTCAGCCTCATAATAATAAAGAAATAAGTCGGCAAGTAGAGGGGCACAGTTTGTTCCCATTGGAATGCAGACAGTCTGTTGAAAAACACGTCCTCCGAACGTAATAAATATGTTATCAATCAAGAAATCAAGCATCTTGATTATATCAGTTTCAAAGAATTTTTTATTAGAATCAGAGAGGTCCTTTACAGAGTAGGATTTATTCCTCCCTAAGACAAGATACTTGTATCTACGTTGGCCATTCTTTTTTATGAAGCAAAGCAATACCAACTCTTTTAATTTGTCTTTTAGTTTGGAATGTGGAATACTTGTGTAAAGAGTAGAAAAGTCAAATGTTTTAATACTGTTACATGATGAAAGAGAGTTAGATTGTATATACTCTAAAAGATCTTTGGAATTTTTAAGTATCCACATCTGATTCACGCCACCTCTAGAATAGGCAGTTTCACAATAACTTTGAAGCCCGTCTTTTGTTGCTGATAAAATAGATGTTAATAATTTAGAAAGAGGTTTCGTGGAGCACTTGGAAGACCTAGCAATATATACCGTTGTTTGTAAGGACATTTATGTAGTTTAGGTATCCAATACAGTGACGGAAGATCCAGTTCTTCATCTTTGGTTGAAATTCCAAATATAAATTTAAAATGTTCTGAATCATTTCTACTTCGGACGAGTATACAACCAAGTCGAACAGAATAGTTGCATAATTTACAATACCGACTGTCTGTATAAATATCAATACTTACATTCAACACATACATTGTCGATTAAAAAGTCAAGCATTTTGATTATATCATTTTCAGTGCATTTTCTAATAGAATCATGATGGCTCTGCATAACAAATAATCATCGTTTCTCAAAACAAGAAACTCATACATGCATGTTATGTGTACGATTCAATTTCTAATATACAAGCTTTGTTTAATGAGAAAAAGCAGTTGATCTGTCAATTGAACTGTGCACAGAGTAGAATAATCAAAGGTCGTGTTGTTGCTTGGAAATTGCAGAAATTGTGATCTAGTAGATATTTAGAATTTTTAAGAGTCCAAATCTAATTAACTGGTCGAATAAATCTCACAACGATTTTTTTGGAAGCCCTCTTTTACTAACCAGTGTATGTAGTCAATTTAAGATCTAAATCTAAAAAAATCATTGAAAGTGACAAAAAATACACGCGAGCACTACGCTATTGCATGCAATTAAGGGCTCGAATATTCGATGTGACCTATTGAATAAGATTTATTATCGGGTGTGTACTATCATATAGAGCAGAAACTCTGGGCAGCTGAGATAACCCCCAGTTTTACCGTGTTACTTAGTCATTATTGTTCTATGTTTTGTTGTGTGTACTCTCATTTGTCTGTTTGTCTTTTACTTTTATTGACATGGTGTTATCAGTTATTTTCGATCTATGAGTTTGAATGTCCCTCTTCTATCTTTCGTCCCGCTTTTATGTTTATTGAATTGTGTGGTGAACTGTTTCTATCCCCGGAAATATCTCTTATTCAGTAGGTCACATAGGTGAGATGTATGTATTCAATATAATAACAAAAAAGTGCTATATTTAATTTCCATTTGTTTACTTTTTTTATCTCGATTCCTAATTATTGACATCACTAAAATTAAACATTTTTCTAATGTATCAATGTTTATAAACTACAAATCAAACAATACGAAAAGTTCAAAAATGTTCATTTCAGTCTGACTGATTCAATGCTTATTGAAAAATCAAGTATTTGCGTCCTTTATTGTACACAATAGCATGATGCTCACGTATTTTGTTTGCATATGATGTGCTGTCGTCTAGACTGTGTAGATAGTTATCAAAGATACCAGGATTATAATTTAGTACGCCAGACGCGCGTTCGTCTACATAAGACTCATCAGTGACGCTCATATCAAAATATTTATAAAGCCAAACAAGTAAAAAGTTGAAGAGCATTGAGGAATCAAAGTTCCAAAAAGTTGTGCCAAATACGGCGAAGGTAATCTATGCCTGGGATCAGAAAATCCTTAGTTTTTCGAAAAATTCAAAGTTTAGTAACAGGAAATTGATTAAAATGACCACATTATTGATATTCATGTCAACACCGAAGTGTTGACTACTGGGCTGGTGATGACATGATCATAGGTTAGATGCATGGTGCCATTTACGTCAACTTGATATTTATGTTATTCAAGTTACTTTGTATCTTTTTATCTTTAGAAAATGCTTAGATTATTTATAAATATATTATTGCAACAGTTTATAGTGTTATATTGTTATTTCATATTTCACATATTTAATATGCAATCTTCTATTTTCAGACATCTAGAATACAATGAAATATCTGTAATAGAACCGTTTACTTTTATGGATCTTCCTAATCTGCGTATTTTGTGAGTACTTGATATATTAATTTTTTTTAATCTCAATCAACAGACTGATTAAAAAAGCAAACACTGCATGCATACGTTGGTTATTTTGAATCTGTTCAAAGTTTTGATTTGTCTACCCTATATACCACTTTGACTCGTCTTCTTATCAAGAAAAATATCACATCCCTAGTTAACTGGCCTTTTAAAAAGTCAGAATGAGAGTACATATGTTCGAACTCTTTTAGGTATTTTTTTGGTAGCAATAAGCAAAAGACCTATGTCAATTGGACATGCTTTGATACTATATATGCGCTTAAATTTTTACTTGATAACATTTGTGTTCGCTTTTAAGATTCCGTATATCATCAAGTTATTGGAATTCCAATGTGGACTAACTGCGCACCACTTATTACGGACCTGTTGTTGTATTGTTTTGCGATACAATGTATGACTAAAATTAGCGAAGACCCATCGAAACTACATTTGATATAAAAATTTGATAATACTTTTAGATATTTGGATGATATATTGGCTCTCAATAATGACAATTTCAGTATGTATACTAAAGAAATTTGTCCTGTTGAATATACTTTAAATAAAACTTATACTAACAATGACCACTGCCCTTTCCTCGATCTTGATATCTAATTTCTAAATTATGTCTCCTAGATTTCTTTTTATCGACAAACAAAAAAGTATTTTTTCTTGAACAATATAGGCAGATTTTGGCAAATTTAAATGACCTTGACAAAAAGCGCAGTACCCATACTTTTTTTTAAAGAGTATAGTAAAATCGTCATTTTGGCAAAGCATAAGATAATTCTGATATGTTTTTGTATACCTCGTAACTACCTTTATCATTTTAATAGTTGACATACATTATACATTGATTTGTACCAGAGTAGTATCTTGTGAGTGATTTAATATGGTAGGAGACGCGTATCCTTTTCTCTGTCCTCTTTCCTTGTTGTATTTCAAGAACTTTCATTAATCTGTGTCCGTGTATATGTATGTGTAAGTTTGGTTTTTATTAAAAAAAAACAATTTGAAAGTACCTTAACTTTTGTATATAAGTATTAGTTTTCAACAATATGAAGATTGATCTGTTAGTACCATACTATGCATAAAAATACGTTATTGCAATGTATTATTCTTTTTGTTCCAATGACTGATAAAATTGACTTATTTATTTTTCGCTTTACAGATATCTTCATGACAATAATATATCTACGATCAAAGCATCCACTTTTATGAATTTTCCAAGTCTTGGATATTTGTGAGTTATGTTTTATTTATTCCAATGTAAATTGACGCAAGATTTCATCACAAGAAATCCATATAAATTTCAAATGTGACAATATAGATCATGGCTCGACAAAATCTCAAGCAGTTATATCATGGACGCCAACAATCTGCATATCGTACAAAAACAATAACCGAAATCAACGAGTAAAGCTATGAGTTAAAACTCTAAAAACATAACAATACTAAAAGTATTCGTTGATATAACGTTGATTTCATGTCACACATTTCAGCTTATTTTAATAATGAACATGTATTCTACGTATGAAACCATCTCTTTTAAGATATATGTACAGCAACAAAATATCAACACAGAACCATTCGTTTTTGTAAATTTTCAAAACCTTCGATACTTGTCAGAACCTGTTTATTATCTTTTTCGATTTATACCAACGAACTATTTGAAGAATAATACATTTGAAAATCATTCCCTTTCCATTCTCAATATTATGATGGCCACTTTTTATTTGTTCCTGAAGAAACAACAACGCAATGTTGATATACGATATTCCTTAGAATATATCAAAATTCAGTTAGCAATGTGTTGATGCATGATGAATCATGATAAATCTTGTAAATACAAAATTTAACTCGTTGTTATAGGCCATCAATTTACTTTAATTATTCTTTTGATATTTCGTAATGTTAACAACCTTTTATTTACGATGCCTGTAATTCAGTGGTTGTCGTTTGTTTATGTGTTACATATTTGATTGTCGTCAATTCTTTTATACAAATAAGGCCGTTGGTTTTCTCGTTTAAATTGCTTTACATTGTCATATCGACCTTTTATAGCTGACTAAGCGGTATGGGCTATTCTCGTTGTCGAAGGCCGTACGGTGACCTATATTTGTCAAGGTCTGTGTCATTTTGGTCTCTTGTGGATAGTTGTCTCATAGACAGTCATTAAACATATATAAAGAAAATATTATCTGTACTTTTGTGTATATTACTTTTTACTTGTCTTTTGACTAGAAGATTCCAACATCTGTTGCTTTTGGTTATCATAATGTTTATAGCATGCATCTTGTTACAGGTATGCCTGTTTGTTTTATCTTTTTAGGTATTTGTATCACAACAAGATACGGTCATTAGTGAGTTACACTTTTATCAACACGACAAACTTGCGTCTTCTGTAAGTTAGGTTATATTTATTATGTTATTACTTTTTAAAATTGATTACGCATATATAAGTGGTTTTTTTTTCTTTCAATACTGGTTTTATTAACTCTTCTTTTTTTCAAACACTGGTTTTATTAATCCTTATTTTCCAATTTGTGATTTCAAAGAGACAAATATTAACAGATTGACATTTTACAAACATACATAATGCGTAATGGTTGTTTGCTTATATTTGATGGTAAAAAAATGTAAAACCGACTTTTAATAGTCATATTATCTATACATCCGTCTATAATATAAGACTGAATGTTGCATTTACATGAATTTGTTGTTTTGTGTCGTTTGCTTGATGTCTCATTGAAAGTATAACTTATATCACATGTTACTTGTCATATACGAAATTTCTGGAACACCAGTAAATCATTGCTTAAGTTGTGAAATAGTCTGCCTGTCTGAGCTCGTTCAAAATGAGGTCGTTAAATCGGATGCCTCGTCTACGGAGAATTTAAAAGCACAGATAAAAACGATTTAACCAACATATTATGTTTGTGAAAAAAAAAGTGAGAATCTTTGAACGATAAGACAAGATCTACAAATATAAAAAAATGAACGAAATCGTAAATTGATTCTTTATAGAAATGATTGCCATTAGAGGAAAAGTGTGCCTATATAATTATATGATAGGTAGTGATAATCTCGAATTAGCTGAAACAGACGTGCATTTACTATTCAGAGATCTCTACTTTGTATAGTTTTTTTTAATGTTCTAGATAAGATCTGCATATGATTGTAAATACAATTGTGTATTTAGTTTACAAATTGACAAATCTAAACAATAACATGGATCTTGTCAAATCAGCGAAAAAGTAATATCAACAATAAAAGTCTGTTGTTATGTGTTTTAGTGTTTTAGCGATACATTTATTTGATCTATTTATCATATTGTTTTTAAATTTCCAGGAACGGACGTGCCATAAAAAATTTAGAATTTATACATGTTTTACATATAATTTGAATATATATGTACATATTAAGTCATTCCTACCAAATTGTATAGTTCGCTTGTCGTATAAGTGTTATTATCGTCAAACACAAACTGAAAAAACAGAGGTGAATACAAAATATGTTACGAATATACAATATGTTAAATTGTCAACAACAACATGAACACAATAACTTTATAATAATTTTCTGCAGTATATTAGAATACCTCCAGAAGTAAATTTAACATATATATTGACTTGGATTGGTTGTACAGAACACGAAACATACATATTTTTTATACTGCTTTACGGAACTTGTTTATTTATTTTTTTAAAGACACCTCGCTTACAACCACATACAAGACATTGCTGTTCAGATTTGTAAGGCAGTCCCGTTGTTGGAAGGACTGTAAGTTATTCATTGTATTTTGCTTTTCATTTAATATAATAGTAAACTTTGGGTACACAAGTTCTACATATATGAACGTCAAATTAACCTTTACATGAGGGCACACTTTCAGTAACTCTTAATATTAGAATTTGAGTTCATAGTAGGAATGAGAGTCAACTTTGTCATTTGGCCTTTTTAACTTGTTTTGGAATCGAGCATCACTGATCAGTCTGTTGTATACGCAACGCGCGTCTGGCGTAAATACAAAATCTAATTCTGGTATCTATGATAAGTTTATTTACTTTACATACATAAATTTGGAAAATCTTCATCAGTTTGTTACCAATAGAATGCTCAAACTTTAATAGGCATTTAATATCTTTAAATATTGGCACATATGCCACTTCAGAACAAACACATGTGTACAACTTACTTTATTTGGTCTTAATGTTAACAACTGTCCGTTTATTATTCCTTAACTAATACCAGTTCCCATTATTGCGAGTCCTAAATGATCTAACCATCTGTAAATACAAATACTCACAGTTTAAAATGTATAGCTCTGTGGACAATTGCGGTAAATCGTATAATGCCTGACGTTACATAGATAACGAATGCAGCATATCGTATAATGCCTTACTTTTTATAAAACTAATCATGACTAGGTGCACATAGGACTGGCACATCGATAGAATATCGGAATGGTATACTTATATTACTAATTTTGAGCAAGTTTTTAAAATTGTAGACTCTGAATTTTTGTTTTGTAGCATTTTACATTGTAATTGAACATATCCGTTGTCATCTGTGAAACCAATATTCCAGAACTTTTGATTGAGTAGGGGCAATACGGCCCTCATTTGGTCCAACAAATTAAAAGCTATCATATATGCACATATTCTCAAATTACTGAAAACTTGACTAGGGTACAAGGTGTTAAAAAAAAAAATTGTCATTAAACAAGTTACCATGGCAACAAATCATGACTTTATTTGAAGATGTTCTTAAATTTTGTGATTTTCTTCGTTTTTCATCAGATTTTAAGTATATGTTAAATTGAAAACATGTGCCCACCCAAGAAACAATTTTATATTTGGTGTGAGTATGTCAATAGTTATAACAAAGCTTCTATTACATTATTTTGATGTTTTCACGATGGAAATAGAAATAGAAAACTGCATACATGCTGTATTTTTCATCGTTTTTGTGAAAACAGTGCATGACATGACGTGATTGTGACGTCATCAGATAAACATCTTGCTGTTTTTCAATTATATCTATGTCTTGACCCTATTCATTTCTAAACATTGTATGCCAATTTGAAATAGTTATCAAACACTTTATTTTTTGGGTCAAAACCAGGCCTTAATGCCCCTATTCCATCACATTTTTAAATGTATAGTGAAATGTGTAATTTATCGGCGTTATCATTGAACATTTTCTTTTAATGTAAGCCACCTCCACGTCAATCAGATAACGGAAATCGAGGAAAAAACATTTGAAGATTGTAAAAAGCTGAAAACCCTGTAAGTACATTTGTTTTTATGTACATTTATATTGACCTTATCCAAACAAAGTTTCAAGGATATTAAATTCATCATACGTTATCTAATGTCATGCAGCTTTTATCGGTCACATTAACAGTCGATAACGTATTTGCTACCGTTCGTCTTGTTATGGGTGAACTAGTTCTAACCTTTGAATATTTGTAATATCCCTTTAAATTACACTTTTGTAGGGAAATTAAAAAAAGTCGATACATTCATTATTTAATGTTTAGTAAAAATTGTTTTATTGAAATATCTAAAGCGTCGGTCACACCTTACCGGAGAGCACGAACGGACGCCTAACGGATGAAAATAAAAGATGTCCGTTGACAAAATTGTTATCCGTTGGGAGTCCGTTGATGTACTGACCGAATAAAACGGACGTGTAACAAATACATAACGAACACACACCGTATATGCAACGTACGAGCAACGGAAACGTATCGGACAGAACGGATGTCGAACGTACATCCAACGAACGAGTACTGCATAAAACTTACACCTAACGGAAGCGTACCGGATAAAACGGATGAACAAGATATACGGAAAAATTAAAGGCGACAATAATAATACATGTAAATCGCATAACTATTCAAAATGTTTCTACGTCACAGGTTTTGGTTTAATTTGTTCTTCATAATGCCGCAAAATGGCAGTGTATGGTCTGAATTAGAGCTGCTTGATTGTGACGACGTGCCCTTACTCTAAGATCGATTATGAATAATAAGAATTCATGAACCTTAAGAAATCTGACAAACCAATGATTGGCATTTCTGACGCAAAATGTTCAATTGGCATTTATCCGTTTCAGATCCGTTAATCATCCGTTAAACGTCCGGTAGAAGTCCGTTGGGAAATTTATATGTCAGACCTCCAACGGATGTATAACGGATACGTAACAGAAACAAAACGGAAACGAAACGGGCGAGTACCGTACAAAACGGACGCCTAACGGACGTACAACGGACATTTTATCCGTTGGACGTTCGTTCAAAGTTTTGAACATGCTCAAAATTTTCCACCGGACAGAACGGACGTCGACAGATTAAACGTACGCTTAACGGACATGTAACGGATATGGACGGACGACTAACGGATAAGAACAGACGTCTGACGGACATTATCGAACTATCCGGTAAGGTGTGACCGAGGCTTTAAGAAACTTGAATTGTCAATTTATAATTATTTGTTTTCATTATTAAGGTTATGATATTGTATTCACTGTTGTTTAATATACCGGGGGATGGGGTATGTCGTGAGTAACTTTTCAAAGCTGGACATGACTTTGTGCCTGAATGATTATTAAAAAAAATGTGATAATTTGGGTTGGCAATCAAAATAATTGCGTAATACATTATTGATATAAGGTTTATGTGGTGTCATTTCTCGTGTCAGATGCGATTTAATAAATACACAGTGAACAATTTATAGTTTGTCGTCAACAATAAAAATCGATTTTAGGATTTACACATATCCTCAGTGATTGATATTATCCTGCTCATGTTAAGTTATGGAGATAGACAACTCTAGAGGAAAGAACCGAATAGAAGATAATACCTATACGTTTCAGAAACCAAAATGTGGACTACTTTGCACCATGCAATGCACGAGAGCTCACTGGATAAAGTGCGCAGTGAGATTGGCATCAAAGTGAGAGGTTTAGCGCTTTAAAACCCGGTTTAATCAACCATTTTCTACATTTGAAAATGCCTGTACCAAGTCAGGAATATGACAGTTCTTGTGAATTCGTTTTTGATGCGTTTTGTCATTTGATTTGGCATGTTATTATGGACTTTCCGATTGGGTTCTACTCTGAGTTCAGTATTTTTGTGATTTTACTTTTTGTTTCTTATATAACTACTCTGGATCTCATAAAATGAAGCATTATAATCGACATTATTGTCTTCTGAGATATATAATCTTATTTTTATCATTGTAATGAAATAGCAAGCACAAACATACGAATACACTTGCCCTAATAGACTTTTCTCTTGAAAATCGATAAAGCGAAAGTTTGTTTAGTCAACATGATCCCATGGTAATCCTTATGTTTTTGTAATGTTGTCTCGTGCTCATCAATCAAAAATGCATATATGTAATACCAATATTAAAATATTAATATAAAACATATCCACATTTTGGTACTTATGGGTGGTAGTGGGTAGGAACCTCATCAACCCAAACAGACAATATGTATTGTCCGACCAAACATAGCCCTGAAACCAACTACCACTTGGATATTGAAAAAATGAGGATCTATATCACATGTACTTCCGCCAAAGATATCAACCAATGAGCTAATACACATATCCTCAGTGATTGGTATTATCTTTATATCCAGTTCATCTTTAGTTATGGGCATAGAACTTTACAGTCCATAAAGCATATTTGCAATCTCAAAGTACACCACTAGCAAGGTTTTCCCTTAAGGAATAGTATTCCCAATACTCAAAGCAAAAAATATCTTCTACAATTTAATTAAATATTATTACTTTATTACTTTACAACACTACTAAACATTTCAAGATACATGTACACAGTTCTGTATACATAGTTTAATAATTCAATAACTTTTCATGAACTTGACCACATAAGACTTTTAAAAGAGGTGTTAAGGCAATGAACTCATATCAAAATAAACATTGTCATTATTTTAATAACATCTTCAGCATGTTGAAAGCTTGTAAGCAAAGGGACTTCACCTCCAAGTGTAAACTATGCTGGCTTGTCTCTTTCTTCTCTGTTGTTAAATTAAACACACTTTTTACTTCCTAATCAGGAGCATTGACAATTGTATTTCCACTTGATTCTTCACATGTCTGCTGACAATATATTAGCCAATAACAACTTGTTTATTTGTACTTAAGACAGCATTAGTCACACATTGAATAGGAAAAATCCCTTTGCCTACAATCCAAATGGAAAACCACTAGGGAATCAGTGTCCCTCGAACTGTAAACAAAGAAATTTCAATTAAAACATTTAACCTTACATTAAATGTTATACATTTGTACTAGTATACAAAATCATTCAACATATTTATGAAATAAAACAAAACAAAAATATTGCATACATTTTTAATCTCCCAAGACAAAAATATTTTTGTGACATATCTCAACATATCAGTGAAATTATATACACAAGTCAGGAGCCTCTAACCTTTGTTAGTCTTGTATTATTTTAATGTTAGTTTCTTGTGTACAATTTGGAAATTAGTATGGCGTTCATTATCACTGAACTAGTATATATTTGTTTAGGGGCCAGTTGAAGGACGCCTCCGGGTGCGATAATTTCTCGCTACATTGAAGAACCGTTGGTGACCTTCTGCTGTTGTTTTTTTTTCTATGGTCGGGTTGTTGTCTCTTTGGCACATTCCCCATTTCCATTCTCAATTTTAAATCCAATATTAAACATCATGAGATAACGGACACATTACTATAATTACTTTTTACTTTTAAATAGATTCATTTGAACATAAAGCTGCTTCAATCTCAGATTTTTTATTTTTTTTTAGTACCGGCCATATTTGCATATTCTCCCTTTCTCAACACAGACATACATAATTTAGTTTTATATCCATATTTCTCCACTTCATTTTTTTTCTTCTTTTTTTATAACTATTTTCCTATTTTCAGAATCAAAACATTACTTACATTGCAATTTGTTCTCACCATATTCTGATCTGAAAAATTTACTTTCCTTTTAGCTTGTTGGAACTCATTGACATGCATTATCGTGCAATGCCATATTACTTATCTTTCATTCATCAGCCTGTCAAAGCTGTAGGTAACACCATCTGAAAACAAAAACATTCTTTGCAATGTTATGTACAATCAAACAGACCACTGAACGCTGACCTCGACGAAGACACCTTATAATTAAATACATATCACTCCGGTAAACAACATTAATATCTAGTGACATATCACAGTAAGTTATTCCACTTGCTCAATATTTCTTTTCTGTTCTAACAAAGTCTTTAAAGAACAGTTTCTATCAGTATGTACGACGTAATAAACAATGAAAAGTCCACAACACTCAAAAGTAACAAGAGAAATTATTTACCCTATAAACAATTTATTATTCTCCTTTCAACTACAGGTCTCAAAAATGGCCAGAGCCCCAACTTTCATATTGATTTTATATAGCGATAACACTTTGCCCTGCGTTTAACTTGAGCACAGCATAACAAATATCCGACCACCTGGGTTGATAATAACTAACCATGGTCTAAATCCCAAAACATTTTGCCACCAAGGTCAAACATTACCATCTTGTTCTATCAAGATGCCGTCAAGGCGAATATAAATTACTTCCAAGGTTTTAAAGCTCCCAAATATAGTATTTTTAATTTAATGTTGCCACCAAGGCAAGTGTAAAAAATCATAAAAATGACCACCTAGGTCTATTGCCACCAAGGCATATATAAACAAACACCTAGGTCTATTGCCACCAAGGCATATATAAATGACCACCTAGGTCAATTGCCACCAAGGTATATAAAAATGACCACCAAGGTCTGAAAGCCACCAGGACAAATGTAAGTAAAAGTTAAAGAATATAGTTACTTTGCCGACAACACGTAGAGCACGACCTTCCTACAGCTTGAATATTGAAAGAATGAGGATGTATCACATGTACTTCTGCCAAAGATATCAAACAATGAGGTTATATGTAATTTCTAAGGGACATCTTGAGTCATGTGATGTATCACTGTGTTTGATATGTAGTATAATAAAGATAAATCAATTCAAATCTACAAACATAAAACTAATACTGCTTATCCAACTCTGATACATATCAACAAATACTTTACTTTCTCGACGTTTACTATGGTCTAATATGTTTCGAAGTAAACGTGTGACCTACTTAAAGTACTTGAAACCTTTCGCATAACTGTTGTACAGATATGTCAGCAGTTATCGATCAGTCACCGATCATTCAAATCCGTGTCAAACTCACACATATATCATAATTACACTGATAATCTTTGACTGTTGAAACCTTTCGGAAGAATTGATCTTTCAAATGGTTTGAACTCTACTGGGTAACTTGTTGAACTATAGCAAATAAAGTCATCTAATTTCGTTGCCTATTTCACTGAACTTGTATAAATTATTGATTAAGCACCAGATGAAGCTCATCGCCTGGTGAGGGATTATCTAGCCCATTGGTGGTGTAATGCTGTTTTCTGCTCTGAATTCGGGTTTGTGTCATATTAAGGTATTCCTCGATTTTCAATATCACTCAAAAGGTTTTATGTCTTTATATATATGCAGTACGATATATTTGTATGATCGATTGAAAAGAAAAAAAAAAGACTGTACATCATTTATTTCAGAGATCTTAGCGCTAACCTTATTGAATATATACAACCGACAACATTTAAGAATTTGACATCCCTACAAGTATTGTGAGTTGTTTGATATCATATTTTGTATCAGTAAAACTAACATTTAATACCGTTAACAGTACCAATTGTACATCACCAAATATGCATTATATTTTTAATGACCCTTTCGTGATGCGAGAGGACAAAACCTGTAAACGTCGAAGACATAAAAGCATATTTGAGGAGCGAGTACAGCAAAACGTTAAAGCACAACAAGTAAAATAAAAGGTGCCAATGTTAAATATATGACAAGTCAAGAAAGTATCACTTCCCCCCAAATTTCAATTGATCATATCTAAAAAAAGAAGTACACGGACCTTTCATTTTGCTATGTTTATAAATTCAGTCATCTGAATACTATCAATTTTTATCAAAACTTTACAAGTCCTTATAAATTTGAATGATAGAGGCAAGCGTCCTTTTTAAGTATGCACATTTTTAAGCGTTTTAACAACATATATTCGCCAGCATTTTAAATCCATTGAATCTATTGTTTTGCCTTAATGAACACTGTTATGGATAAAGATTATCCCAAAATAGATAATACATGTGTAAATACCTCGGAAAAATATACAAATGAGTCGAAATGATTACAATGGTAATCCTCTATTTCGTTTTCACTCACTCACCCTTGTTTGATGGATAGGATACAATGTATTCATTTTTCTTTCATTAAAAGTATAGCTAGGTTACTGTCATAGATAGTGCTGCAATAATTCAACAGTAATATTAACAGACCTTGAGGTCAATAAACAAGCTTTGACGATAGTAAACAGTCAACACGTACATGTATATTACAAAACAGAACGTAGACCACTTGCAATTACATTTTACCAGGAACAATGTTAAGACAACTTTCTAGATAATTAGTTCGTATATCTAGCGGGATTAATCATATATGCAAATGTAGATTACGTTTTTTTAAACATTACAAATGAGTCAAGAAAACATTAAGTTTACGTACGCCTAGCAGGAAAACAATCAAAGAGCTGTATATCTTCTTGGGAAACGATTTGTCACATGAGTATGATCACATGTCTGGGCTTTACCAGCCCAGTAGTCAGCACTCCGGTGTTGACATGAATATCAATTATATGGTCATTTTAAGAACTATCCTGTAACAAAACTTTGCTTTTTTCGAAAAACTAAGGATTTTCTTATATCAAAATCAAAATCGATCGTCTAGATTTGTATTATTTTATAACTCTTCAGATGTATATATATGTAAACGCAAATTAAAACTTTTTTTTAAATCATCCCCTTACATACATCACTATTATTAAAAAAAGAGGAAATAGTGTTGAGTCAGTTAGGCATATACTTTAAACTGTGTATATCACCAAATAACGCTGAAAGAATGGTTGTACTCTAAATATGTCAAGATCGATTAACATTTTTACAAATAAAACCTCAAAAAAATTAACTACGTTGTGATAAGTTCGGAACTTAGTTTTATGGTGAAATATTTGATCGTCTCAGGCATCTTCGATAAATATTTTGCAGTGAATGGCAACGACAGTAAGTTTGGTATGTACTATCAATATGTGGTGTGTCGTTTAGAGAAAACTTTTCTCGTTTCTGTACAATTTATTTGCCACGGTTGTAGACTGTAGAGTCTAACATAATATAAGGAAAACTTTGTGCTATATTACTTTGGTTGTGTTAAGAGTAGTTATCAAAAGTACCAGGATTATTACGCTAGATTACATTTGATTAACATCTACGTCAAATATCATTTTATTGATCTTTTAAATCTATTAGTTTATTTGCCGGTTAACAAATGTGTGCAGTTATAAAGAGGATGAACACATTCCAATTGTATAATCTTTTCTTTTAGACATTTGTATGACAATGAACTATCTACAATAGAACCGTTCACTTTTATAAATCTGCCAAGTCTTCGAGATTTGTGAGTATATGTTTAGTATTTATTTAAATTGCAATCGACGAAAAACCTGACAGCGTATGGATGTTATCAAATATAAGTTAACGTAAGGCCTTCACCATTGAGTGAAACATGTACAACAAAGACAGCTATAAATGCTACTGACGTAATCTGTAAAAAATAAAGCAAGAACTCAAGCAGCCTAATTTAAGATAAAACAGCAAACGAAACACAAAACGTTTAACTACGCCCTTACGCCAACTACCCATATCCTGGATACAATATGATTATCATTTTCGTTAAGCTGCTATCTATTTATAAATTCATTCAAATTGACAATAATCTTTTACATAAAGTTATTGACCTTAAATGAATCAAAGTAATAAAAAAGGATCCCTTAACAATTACATATCTGTATTAAGAACAACTCTACGTTAATAATAACGGTTTATGCACACGTATAAAAAAATGATTTGTTACCTTTTTCTGCATAATCCTGATTACTGTCCAAGTATGTTGATCTGTTCACGTTTATGTTTAAATACAATAACAAATACTAGGTATTTATCAACACCCAACATATTTTGCATCCTTAATGTGGTCGTGTTGAAATTGTATTCGTGCATATAATTTAACTTTCAAAAATGATATATGCATGTATACGCTAAGTTAAGTATACACTTTTTACATTACAGACATTTAACTCGGAATAATATTCGTCATATCAGGGAGCAGGCATTTGGGTACTTACCTTCACTGTCTCAACTGTAAGTTTATATTTTGTATTCACGAATGTAAACAAAATGTATACTTTGTAACTGTATTTTTAAATTGAGGATGTAGTGATTTTAGTTTGAATAAATTGTGACACATGTTCGGAGTCCTTGTTATTTACAAAAGGAACAGGATAAGCTATATGTATGCGCATATTTTTGGTTCATAGAAGACTTCAATAGCTTAAAAAAGGTCATTACGAAATTTGAAGCAGATTTAGATATTTTGTTATTCGATTTCAGACCCACATAGTTTGATTATTATTTTTTTTCTTGACGTAAGATATTATAGAATTAAACACATTTTTATAGAGGTTATTGATATGTAAACCGGGGCGATTAATTCGCAAATTTAAAAAAAGTCCGAAAATCCTTACAGTTTGCGTAGTTTAAGAAACATATTTGTTTGTTGGCTTCGAATCATGTATTATCAAAAGCACAATCTCATGTCGTAACTAAGGAGTACGCCGCCATCTGGACTTTTTAAAAACCATAAATGTCTGAAAAATGCAACAGAATCTAAAATGATGTACCACCTACCTCAAAAACTTCATTTTAATTAGATATTATCCAAATTTGAAGGATACAAGTAACGAAATAATCTTTCGTTTGAAAATTTTTATTCGTATGACGTCGTGTTTTGCAATGACGTAAATTCTCCAAATCATTCGTGAAATGTCAAGGAATGTTATGCCCATTTTCAAAGCTTTTTAAAAATGCATTATTTCTTTTATGTTTTATATGCATTAAAATAAAAAAAAAATCTTTAATCTCAATTTGCTTTAAATCCCGGGAACCCTGCATGTACGTATATATATCATTGATATCATTAAATATATTAAGATTATTAATTGCATTAAGCTGCAATCTATTGATAAATACAGTTCTCTAATTTTAACCTTTAACATGTAAAATTATTGACCTTATATCAGTCACAAAATTAAGAAAACTCGAATATTACAATAACGGCTATGACAAACCTATCAAAGGTGGCATGTTTCCTTGGTTGTATGTTTATATTCCTGATTATTCGTGTCAATTTTCAACTAAAAGAAAAGAAAAATACTAGGTATCGTCCAGTACACAACAGTTTTTATCGGTAATTTGTTCGTGTTTAAACTAAATTCGAACATATGACGTATGCATATTCATGATATTGGAGATGTTTTGTCTTACGATGTAAGAAACACATAGTTCAGTTGCTGTTTTCTGGTCACTATTGTCTTGTAAATCTTGTAAATCCTAATAAAGTCTTATTCAGAATCCCAATAGCACAAATGTGAATTTAAATATACACATACTAAAAGTCATAGGTATCTACTAGTTGAAAATTGTGTTTTTGAAAAAAAAATCCAGAAATAACACGGAACGAATTAAAATATCAAGGCCGATAAACTGATAAAACATCAAATTGATTAAACGTCTATAAAACGATTAAGAATTGACTGCAGCAGGTATTGAATACAAAAAAGGTAAAATCAAATATACTCTAACAATTTGTTTTGTATCGCGTAGACTTTAATATTTCGGTATTATTACATGTAGTCATCAGATCTGAATTGTTTATTCTGTCATGTTTTTTTTATGTTCTTAATTGATTCGAGTATTTAATAAACGGGCTCCTGGCGCTAAAAAAACCGACAATATAAATTGTAGAAAGAATATAGAATATGTTTTACTAATAATACAACAAGTATATGTACAAAATATGCATGTGTTAATATTTGATAGGCCGCAGATAAAATGTTCAACCAGTCCCACGGAGACAAACAACCCGATAGCCAAAGGATTGAAAAGAGGATATCGGTGACCCTATCATAACATAAGGGTCAACACATTCCTCATATGTGCAAGAGCGGACCTGACGGAAAACCTCCCTCTGTTTACACAGACCTCTGAAAACAACGATCTCTCCGATTTTTTAAATGAAAACAACCTGAATTACGTGTAATGCGGAGATGACACCTCCCTTCTGATACCAGAAGTGGAGGGGATTCCTCTTGATGACAAGAGTGAACCCTAGGAAATATTTAATACCCTACAGTAACGAGCCGGTAGGGTAGATATATGTGCCAGAGGGGAACATTTCCAAGTCTGTTTATAAGGGAGAGATTGTTTTCTCATACGCTAAAGGAATTCCCAGATCATTGCAAATAGCCTTGAAAGCACATTGACTGGTTCCGCCCCGTCCAAAGGTAATGAACATCGGCGCCCTCAAATTTTCTTACAGAAACAACCCAGTGTAGAAATGACGCAAACTTGTCAAATAAAACACAGCTCATTGGGGCTTCAAAAGTTTTTTTTTATCAAAATAAAATTCTTAGTTAATTAAGAATACTGAACATTTTTTTGGATCAATAGAATCATTGACGGATGAATTTTCGGGATAAGATAAGTGGTGAATAACTCGAAACTGGTCATCCTTTCCCTTTTGAACTAAACCCAATGGCGAGATTCGTAAAGGAGGAATATGCCTAAACTTAAATGGACCAGCAACACGCCCTGCATTTTTTTTGTTCTTGATTTTTTTAAAAAGTATATCTGATCTATCAATAACAATTTTTAAGTTTCAGGAATCTGTAGATAAACGAGGGTCTTAGTAATGTAAAGAAAACTTTGATCTCTCAAAGCTGTTGTTATATAAAATGACCATAAATCTTGGTTTATGACAGCCCAAGATGACTGATGTCTTTTGTGTTTTTCTTAGTCTGAATTGCTCATCGTATGTTCCCCAACCGTGTGATTTATTTGTTGCAAAACAAAAATCTCTCATTTACCTTGGCAGTTCGTGAGCCCAAGAACTTTGTTTCTCTAGCAAAATACTCATATGAATCTTGAAAGCGCTGGTCCGTGTGTGTATATTTGGTATAGCGCGATATGGTAAAGACTGAATCCGTATGTGACCCCCTTTTACAACTAAATCTCCTTCATGTTCAGGAAAATCTGTCAAGTCTCTAGGAGATTTAATCAACAAACTAAGGTCGATAAGGTTATGTTTCCAAATCTTATATTTTAGTTCCATGGGTATGTAACACCCGATATGGTCAAACAAACTTTCCTCGTAACGGGGATGGCTTTGTGATAACTGGATATTTTCGTTAAATATGTTAGATTCTGTCACGGTTGACGTGTAGGATGGTCCTTGATCACTTATAAAATCAATAACTGACTCACCAGATGATCTGGGATTGACTACACTAGCTGGTTCTTTCTCCTTAGGTTCGGCCATTCTTATTCGTTTAACCCCCTGTCCTCTAGCTGGATTTCTTTCTTAAAATTCCCTCTTGGCATGGTAGTTTTGAAAATTGGTCAGCAAATAAAAAAACTAGGATGGCACTAAATTTATAAACTGGACAGCAGACAAACAGCTGTCATGGTTCGTAATTTAGACAATGAACGTCATACTTTGTATACGGCTAATGTTTCTTCGGTATAAACAACTCTAAATGTCAACAAAATGTTTGTCTGCGGTGCTACTCGGGCAATAATTACTAGAAAGGTGAAAATTGCAAAAAAAAACAAGACTATAGACTATGTCGGAAATATTTTTTTGTATAATTTTATATATAACAACATGTTCGTATGAAGCTAAACAGATGATGTGTGATAAAGTTATGAACTACTTTACACTCTTGAGAACAAAATGCACTTGCTAGTAATCACTCTTAACAAAAAGAGGCGTTCCTTAAAGGAAGCCAGTGTAGCAGACACTTTTGATTTCTAATACAAACACATTATACATGTTATAATCCAAACAAAAACAAAAGAGTGACGAAGGATACCAGAGGGACAGTTAAACTCATCAATTGAAAATATACTGACAACGCCTGCCTAAAGATGATAAACAGACAAACAATAAAACACATGACACAACATAGTAAACTAAAGAATAAGAAACACCAACCCAACCGAAAACTAGGGGTGATCCCAGGTGCTCCGGAAGGGTAAACAGATCATGCTCTCCATGTTGCATCCGTCGTGTTGCTCATGTTATAACTAATCCGGTAAAAAGTTTCATTCGGTAGGACACATTCATGAAAGGGAAGGGGATTTCAGTTACGACGTAAGGAACATATCCGATATTATTTGTGAAACGGTAATTCCATAACGGCCGACCAACTCGTGATGGCGTCCGTAAAATTTACGAAGGCCCGATGTAAACTTCACCATTTAAACTCTTGGTTTGATACCTTCCTTATGAGCAGCAACCCTCTATCAAGAAAATCTTGATAGGAAATGCAAGCACATGAATATCGTATCAATTGGGAGATATATACCCCGTATGCAAGTGATGATGAAATGTGGCTACTTAGAAATGGAAAGTTCACAATTGGAAAGCTGCTATTAAACGCCAGTAGCCGCATTCAACTCAATTATCTGATAAACAATAATTGCTATTATGTCAGGTCCTTCAGATTTTGGCTACGCGCACTTCCAAAGTACTTATATTTTGCAAAATGAATATTATATGCACAAGTATACAGTTTAAGCTTGTGTTTATTTCAACTATATTTAAAAGTACCTTATTCTAATTATATGACAAGTTTATACTTTTTTAATTACTCCGTAGTTCTGTGATAGTTCTATCAGCTGTTTTATGAATATGAAGATTTAACTCTTGTTGGCAGATATTACTTCCGAATTTGCAATTGGTCCAAAATAAATATAAAGGCTATATGGCTTTGACACAATTCTAAATGGTTGCTAGTTAATTAATTATCAATTTTTATTTCACTTGGAAATCAATGTAATTACTTTCAACCGATTTAATGAAATAATTAAACACATACCATAAATTTTCAAATGTTTTCAGGTGTGACGAGTAGTTCTTTTGTATGTCGATTGCGTTACAGAAATTAACAATATTTGATTTATGTTGGAGTTGATATGCAGTTTGATGATATGTTAAATATATATTTCGATCAATAATAATGAATAATTTGTATTCTTAGGGTGCTCGCAGGAAATCCGCTTAATTGTGACTGCAGTATTTTCCCATTCTGGTCATGGTTAATTGAACGATCATCCATAGCAACTAATGCTAAATGTAGCAACGGAACATTAATTACATCACTTCAATCACCTGCACTTGACATATGTAATCGTAAGTAGAACTAATTTATATCGAATGATTCTCAAATAGTGATACTTCTCTTCTTTTAAAGTAAGTTGAGCTATTTTCTGCAAGCGACACACATATATACATATGAAAAGCTAAATATGTAAAATTCATATATTAAGTTGTGATTGTTTATTGGTAATTATCGTTGCATATTGTTTAATATCTTATCATTTGTGGTTTAATTCTGTAATATTTTTCATCATGTATGTAACAGTAAAAATAAATAATCACCTATTTGATTTATGTGATTCTTTTTAGTTAAAAGCAACTATATAGACACAATTTATTTGTTTTTAGTTTGAAGTGGAAAAAACACTGAACTTGTTAACAAATACAAAGTATTACACTATAACTAAGACAATTCTATATTAAAATTCGTGTAATGTACATGTGACGTCATGTTTAGCGGCGTTGATACATTCTTGTAACGGACAGTTTAGAATGTTATTGTGCTGTATTTGTGTTCAGCCGTATAATGGTTTGAAATTTTCGTTGTTATTCTATGGCTTACATGCTGAAACGTACTTTTAAATGTATGTACTTCTCTGTCCTGGGTGTTCTTGCATTTATTTGTATTGTATTCCTGTCACTTAATGCTGTCATTTTAGCGTTGTTTCTAACATTGCCATATACACAGGAAGCTTGGCTAGAAATAAAACCAGGTTTAACCCACCATTATCTTCAAATGTCCTTTACCAAGTCAGGAATATGGCAGTTGTTATCTCATAGTCCGTGTGTATATAATATGGTGTTTGTAGCAGTTCGATGTATCTCTTCTTTTATTTATTTTTTATTGTCGATGTGTGACCCGCTGTTTTCGTTTATGACCCGGACTTGCTTCAGATAAATTGGTTTATGACTATTAAAATGCGGTATACTGCTATCGCCTTTAACTATAAAACTTCATGGTTATACTTTTGTTTTATTGTAGCTGATAACTGCCACTGCTTCAATGGTGGGAAATGTGTGGCAAACGGCAATGAACTTGCATGTGACTGCATTGGACAGTGGACCGGTGAAAATTGTCAAGGTGTATATACATTTCAAAACAAAACATTGCTATTGAAACAAATACATGTATGCTAGTAAGACTGTCATTTTTAATAACGTATTTCTAATGTATAACGTTTTGTAATCATACTATTTTATGGGGACATCTAACTTCCTATCATGACCAGTCCGCTAGAATTACAGATCTAGCATTATACTTTTTTTTATTGCATCTATAGAATCTATAGATGGTCATTGACTTGTACGGAATATATTTTATTGTATGAAGATCTTATTTTTTACTCATTTTATTTCAATAGAAAGTCAGTGTATCTCACATGAGTGTGGATCTGGTGACTGTTATATAGAGCCAATCAATGGTACAGCTCAGTGTTTGTGTGATGACAGATATGTTAATTTTTGTCCAGGTATGTTGTGTAATTGTTATTACAGAGTAATATATACAATGTTTTAAAATCGTATTGTTATTTCAATGTATTATAAAGAGTGATTTAAAATCAAAACTAAGTCTTTTAAAATTTATCAGTGTTTATGAACTTTTTATATCTGAAATTAATTTAAAAGACAATGAATGTAACATTGAAATAAAACCTTTGTTTAAATTTGATATAATACATCAATCATATTTATGTTATAAATTAGTATGATTAAAAAAATATAATGTCATATCCCATCAATATCATCAAAAAAATATTCATTTCCAAAGTTATGAAGATACACAATATTTGTTAATAGTCATACTTGTACTGTTTCATGGGTTAATTATGCATGTTGTCAGTAACAGATATGTTCTTGGTCGATTGTTTTCGTATTGTATATACGTTAATGTCATTTAACACATTCTCTGAAGTCTATATTATATTTTCAGTCTAATCATCAATCAATAATCTTTACATCTATATGCATACTAACGTACCTCCTTATTGTGCTTTAATAACAGCTTTCGTGTTTGTATAATTAAAAATGTGATCGAAATAAAGAAATAATGTATGTATTGTCACATGAAAATTTTTTGTTAAATTTTAAATCAAAACTTTCATTTTTATCAAACAACGATTTGATGATTAAGAAATACTTTTATTTTATTTTTTCAAGGCAGTACATCAAACAGATCATTATCTTAAATAAACAATAGTAATTTTTCAATTCATAACATATTTAACATATTTTTGTTTTTCACCTCTTTTGATGAATTGTTTTATTACAGAATTTTTATCTCAGTATGAAAATGATTTCCGAAAAAAACTTACACATATTATTTTTCAGAGATTGCTCATAGTATGCCTTGTAAGCACTTTTGTATACATGTAGTATGTATATTCTTTCTTCCTTAAAATATTGTTTTCATTTATTATATTGAAGCAACATACAAACATTTTAAACCTTATTTATTTACTTTTTGTTTGCATAATATATACAAGTAGATGAATACTTGTTAACATTAATCTATGAATCTCTGATATTTCAAATTTATTGAAGTAAAGTGTTATTCTGATGCTAATAAGGTATCATTTTATAATTGTATGTACGTATGACCAGAGCATATAAACTAAATACCACATAAACATGACGCTGAGTGTACTGCTAAAATTAAGAACAAGAAAAGGTAATAGTTTTGAGTTTAGTTATAGCATACGATTTATGGAAACACGCTTTTGCTGCCTATTTTCGAAAATGGTCGTTGAGTCCCTTTAAAAGTTTTATTTGTACCTTTCCCACTAGATGTATCCACTATATACTTTTTAGGGGATACTGTTTATTTCTCTACCATGAAATTACTGCATGAATCGATTGTCTTTTCTTCGACCCTATATAATGTATATACATTTTTTTCCCAAACAACTTAACGAGTGGAAGTTCAAATTACACTGAAACATTAAATCATTACCGAAGTACTAACAATTGAGCCGATAATAAATGTTGTAAAAAGGAAGAAAAAAAAACGCGTTTCATGCGCCTGAAGTATTTTTCTCACAAAATCTTATTTAGGAACGCTTAAAGTCGAAAATTTGAAATTGTCGATGCCGTAAAAACAACTAAAGAACTGTATGACCAAACGTTACCTTGCTCGTTACTAGTATGTGCTTACAATAACTCATAAACACATCAACAACTTTGTAAACAAGCCAACAGAGCAACCATTTTGTGATGTTACTCTGTATACACATGTTTTGCTATACCGCCGTACCTACTGAAATATAATTCGACATTACATTTTGGAATATAGTGCACTGTTTGGCAGCAAACGGTTCTATTACATCAAAAAGCACTTTCAAAGGCTTTATTGGCATCGACGTCAAGAGGAAAATATAAATAGTTGCCATTTTTTAGTTTGTTTAGAACTATTCGGGTGGAAGGTGTGATTGAACAAAGCATCTGAAATGTCACACATTAACATCAAGTCTTTTCAGATAGCTTGATGATCATTAAATAGCATACCGTTTAAAGCAGTGCTTTCATAACTTTGACCTAAAAGAATTCGAAACAACAGCATAAGACATATTGCAATATAAAGTATACCTATATTCGCCATTTTTTTCCCCATGATTTTGGAATGGTAAATTAATTTGCTATAACGTATCTTTATCTTTTTCTATGATTTTCTTTTGTTGGTATGCATCCTCACGAAAGATTCAAGGACAGAATGCAGGCATGTTTGGATGGTTGAGGAACATACTATAGTAGCGTTGTATGAAGTACAAGAACAAACGAACAAATAAACATATGGAAATCGTTTTTAAATATTTGACCGGTGACTATAATTGTATGTTTCTTGAACATGTAGAGATGTGAGTAATTGATACTTCAATGTTTTGACAAAAGTTGAGATGGATTTTGTATTTCTATTTTTGTGTTTTGTATAAGCATCATGGAATGCAATATTGTTTATATTTTTGCTAACAGCTGTGGGTTCATTTATTTTCGTGGTATCTATCTTTGTGGATTGGGGAAACTTTTGGGTTTTGTGGATATTTGATTTCGTGGTGAGGACAATCTCTGTATGCAACATGTGCAAAGTCTTTGGAAAATTTGTTATTCCTTAAACATGTGCATGTATGATTCACCTATACCCAAGAAAATTACGACACTTGGTATCCAACGAGTAACCATGAATCCACAATGTTGAGTTAAATACAAACATGGGTTTAGTCCCTTGTAAAAAGAGAGATCATTTGATTCCTCCATTATAACTTTTCTTTAAGATCGGTATTTCTGTAAATTTTTTGGAAGTAAATAATTTAGCCAAGATTTTAGTACATAGAGAACATCATTAATATTTTCGTTTGTCTTTATCAGTAGAATTTTCTGTACACTACGGCATTGTATTTCTTGTTCCTTGTCATGTCCCGTTTTGTTGTTTTGATTGTCAGACATTAAGAAGCCAAAAATGCACTTGCTTCCAACGTCTTATATTTGGGCGTTGCCGGTAAAGGTTTATAAAGAGAAGTGCTTATTTGTTGTCTCTATCTAATAAGAAGTTGTGTGAGGATTTGGTCCCATTACTTAACATCTTTCAATTATTTATGGGTGGATTAGGCATATATAAATCGTATAATAAAAAAGCAATGACTGAGATTGTTAAATTTGATATATTCCTTTTTGTGCTTTATTGATACATATTTGTTTGTTTTTATAGTGATTAAGATTATAACAAAATGTTGACTGCTGTATCCCATTTTTTTTTTACTTTTTTACCTACTACTAGCATGTTTGTTTGTTTTTTGTTTTTTGTTTTTTTGTTTTTTTTGTTCAAGCATCGTTGTCGGTATAATAGATTTTTGATGCGACTGTCATACAAGTGAGGGTTGTAGCTAACCATAAAAACAGGTTAAATCAACTATGATCTACACAGAAAAATGCCTGTACCAAGTCAGGAATATGACATTTGTTATCCTTTCGTTTGATGGGTTTGAGGTTTTGATTTTGCCATTTGATTAGGGAATTTACGTTTGGAATATTCCTCGGAGTTATTTTGTAATTTTACTTTTTGAAAATATCAGATAAAATCAGCTTTAGTAAAACTTGTTTAAAACTTTGAAGTAAATGCTGATTGTTTAATTATCAACACTGAACACTGTTTTATTTTAAAAAAATGCAGCTTGGTACCTAATATAAAAAAGAAGATGTTGTATAATTGCCAATGAGACAACTCTCCACAAGTTACCATAATATACACAGAAATAAATATATTTAATAAAAACATAGAGTGGACGTGGCCGTGTACTTGTATATCCCAACAACAAAAAGACATTAAGTTCTGATCTGGAAGTACTCGCAGCTACTGACAGCTAGAACAACATAAAAGTGTATTTAAGAGACTTCCACGCAATATGTTAAGTGCACTAGATAGAATACAGACGACATATATAACAGAAGTGCTTATGTTTCAACTGTTTAAATGCGTCAATGATTCAATTGTTTAACCTTCGGCCATTTTTATAAGTATTATTGAATATGGAGGTCTTTGTAGCTACATCGTTCATTTACTTTATCGACCGTGATTACTATTTTATCAACATTGAGGTTGTACATTTCGATCCCCTTCCTTTGTGTTAGTGCATTTGACTCATATCTAAATTGACTAAAATTTTCAGTATTCCTGTCGCTGGTTGATGGTTTTCTCTGGCTTTCTCCAACAAATATCACCAAGTTTGTTTAAAATGATGTTGATCACCATCAAATAATCAACTGTTAATCAATTGGTTCCAAAGTGTAAATGATTATTTCCCCTCCTCGTGTCTTTCATCGTTGTGTACAAGTATCATTGTGATCAAATAAGGGTAAATAAACTCGAAATTTAAAATCTGTTTGCTTCGGATAAAAAAAGGATTCAAAGAAGAGTATTATATTCTCCCTGATTCTTATCAGATTATCAATATTCATGTTCGTCACAATAGTAAATAAAGCAAGGCATAGCATTTACGACAAAAAGCCATATCAGACTTATAAAATAATTTTATTAGAAATATAGTTCTGACTTAAATATATTTTATTCTTTGCAATAACAACTATATGAATCAAATATATTTTTATAAACTGTCAATACAATAAACATTTAATCAGTAACAGCACCTGGTGATAGATGTTTTAATTATAGGCAATTTTAAATGAAGACGTAATGGACTCCTCGGTGATATAGAATTAACACAGAGGCGAGGTCACATGTATTATCCAAATATTAGACTACAACTCCATCTAAAATAAAAAAAAACAAGTTTGGAATAATTACCACTCTTTGATTTTTCATTGTTGTCGATATAAATGTACCATATGCAATACAAAAATGACGCTACAATACCAACATTACACCATATTAGCACATATAAAGTAAGAAAGAAGATATTTTCCTTGTAACTCGGAAGATTCCAAGTAAGAATTACACGACGAAGTTGCAAGATATTTTTCTGCAATATTCTGTTCTTTGTTCGTTCAAATTGAACAAAAATGCTCAAAACAGAATACAAAATTGTCTTTTTATTCTTGTACAACACGGACTTTTCTAATATAAGATTTGTATCTTCATTATAATTGTTAATGATTAGTCTGCTAAACCTATTCACGAAAATAAAGACTGAGATCTAGAATGATGCTCCAGAAGGGTCAGCAAGTTCTACTCCGCTAAAGTTTGCTGATGAATTTCATGTGGTGTGGTCAAAACCGTGAAAAGTAAAATAATAAAAATACCGAACTCCAAGGAAAATTAAAGAAGGAAAAATCAAAAGCTCAAACCCATCAAGAGAATTGAAACTATTATATCCTTAACTTGGTAAAGTCAATTCTGTAGAAAATGGTGGATTTAAGCTGGATTTTAACTAGCTAAACTTCGTAATTGTATGACAGTTGCATATAATTCAATTATGTTAACAACAATATATGAGCAAAATGTACAGATATAAGGTTAAAATGTCAAAATGTAGGATATCGCAGTCCACATTGTGGTATTATCTTAATCATTATAAAACCAACTGGCTTGCATACTGTAAATTCATTTATTATTGCGATTTTGACATTTTAAACTAAACGCGATTTTTAATTTTTGCGATTTAAACATTTTAAACATTTGAAACATTTTAGACTAAACTCATTTTTATTTTTTGCGATATTGAGAAAAATCCTGGTATATTCATATTAAAAATTCTAAAATGCGAGTTTAAATTATTGCGATTATAACCCTGTCGCATTTCCGCAATAATGAAAACATCGCAATAATTTCTGAATTTACGGAACACCCTATCAGACCCAAAATGAAAGACAAAAATTAAAAAAAAAAAGCATGGCACAATAACACAACAGAGAATACTATAATGGCGTTGACAGTAACTGTTGTAAGATATATGTTGACATAGATATTCCAACGAAATCATTGTCAAAAATTTATTATTTAAATTGCATATTTGCAAGCAAACTGTTGCATATTATGTTTGTCCAATGATGATTATTGATATGAAAACATCGCAATATTTCTGAATTTACGGAACACCCTATCAGAGCCAAAATGAAAGACAAAAATTAAAAAAAAAGCATGGCACAATAACACAACAGAGAACACTATTATGGCGTTGACAGTAACTGTTGTAAGATATATCTTGACATAGATATTCCAACGAAATCATTGTCAACAATTTATTATTTAAATTGCACATTTGAAAGCAAACTATTGCATAGTATATTGCTTATTATGTGGTATTATGTTTGTCCAATGATGAAGGCCATACTGTTGCCTTTAGTTGATTACAACCACATCTCATTATATGAGCACTGGTGAATAGTTATTTCATTGGCAATCATAGTACATGTTCTTAGGTTATTTTTAACATCAAATCTAGAATAAGAACAATTGATAATGAAAATAGGTAATATGTCAAAAAGACAACAACTCGATCAAAGAGCAGATAACAGCCGAAAACCACTAATAGGTCTTCAACGCAGCGAGAAAATATCGATCCTTGAGTTCGGCCTCAGCTGGCCCCTTAATAAAAATATGTACTATTTATACAAATATATTATGTGTATAAAGTAGGAATGTCAGCGAGTACTCGACAACTCGCTCGGAAGGTCGAGTACTGAAGTACAATTTTAGTACTCGGATACTCGTTTGTCGTTTTGTAAATCTTCAATATCCTTCATACATTTCCCCTCACTTGAGTTCCCTTTGAATTATCCTTCGTATTACTAATTAAAATAACATATAATAACAACGTTCATCCGGAGACTGCAATGTATGTCTCATAACGTAGTCTCAGGTTTATCTATAATCGCCAGCATCATAGTCAGTTCATACCGATAAGTTTTTCATTAGCAGGACTTGTTGTAACAAAACTTCGAAATATTCTTTCATCTGAAGTTGTGGGTCAGATGTAATATGATCATATTTCAGAACAAGTTTCAGATCTAGTTCATGAACACACAAACGTATTTTGTAGTCATACAGTGTGAGTTCTGCCACAATACGTCCTAATTTTTCACAACCCAATTGACGAAAACTATATATGACAGACATGAACCAACGACAACCAGTTAATTACAGACATCTTACATGAGACAGGTACATAAACAAAGTGGCGGGGTAAACATGTTTTGACTTTGCTCACTTCTTGAGAGGTTTTATATTGATCAACTTGATAAAGTTGCACACATTCAGTGCATATAAAGGAAGATCAAGGAATATTCAAATATATATGTACCTGATACACATTTCTTTCAGCAGAATAAAAATGAAAATAAGTTTTTGGATTATTTTCATTGTAATCAAAACTGGACTAGTAAATGCATCATGCTCAATTTGTTACTGTACAACATCGTCATCGGGAACTAACGTAAACTGTAACTTACTAACTAAGGGATATATTCCAAACCTGCCTCGTGATACGTACAGCCTGTAAGTACGATTTTCTTTTTAATCATGTATAATGAGATATAAGACTACTTCTATACATAAACGTTATAAAACAGCATCATTAAGTACAAACAAAAATCGCTAAGTACTTAGCTTACATCAGTGTCTTGTTTTAAAACTTTGTTTATCTCAAACAACACAATGAAACGAGCTGGGTTGTATTTATTTTCGTTTTTAAGTTGTAGCTTTGTTTCAATTAGTTATGGTATTTGTTAAGAGAACAATTGTTCCCAATAATTCCCGTAGTCATTACTTGAATTTTCAAACTTTACTAACAAGTTTAGCCTAAAAACGATTTCATAATAGCAGACGTTAATGGAAACTTATACAGTATTGCTCATTCAGAATCAGATAATTCTTTCATTTGCTTGTAGTACGGTGACCAAGTAAGGAAAAGTCGCTTATTTAAGGAGTTTAATTGTCATTCGTACTATACGGCTATAAATCACAGTATTAGTAGTTCAAATGTTAAACTTTACATTTTGACTTGTCGTCAAAAAATCGTACGGTGCAGTTTTTGTAAAATGGACTTTGAAGTATGTAGGTTGACTTCAAAGAAAAATCGACTTTGAAAAGTTTTTAGGTCCTCATTCTAAAAGAACATTCGTGATAAGCTTTCTGTGATTATATACATTGTTGTTACACATTTATTTAACGATTTCAAAAAAAGTTTAGCAAAATTATTCCGTTATTTAAGAGTTTTTGTAAGAGTTTAACACTACGAATATTTTGTATTTAATAGAGTACGTTTCAATTCCATTTTATAATTTGTTTTCACGCAAAATACAAAATAATCAGAATTTATATGATATTTCATACCCTTATTTAACAACAATATCAAATTCATTTATCTCAGAAGCATTATTTTGAGTTGTGCATTGAAACAAAATATACACTGAAAATTCGAAGATACAGGTTTTCCTCCGGAAATTCAACTTGTACCGGACCGATACTTTTATTTTAATCTATAATGATATTTCATATCAAGTGCATCGCACACAACGATGTTTCATTGCTAAAATTTGTTCAATTCGATCTATTTTGTTTGTTCATCTTCCCATTTCGTGTTGGTTATTGTCACTAGTAACCCGAATTTAACTTGATCGGACAAAAACGCATTAACGCTGTTTAAATGAGATTAATCGTCATTTGATAAAGATTGACAAAAAATAAAAATCATTTTTAATTTATTTCAATGCATATCAAATCATTTTAATGCCAGTCAAATAGATTCGCTTGCAGTCGTTCAATTTAATTCAAGTTGGCGGTAAGTTACGTCAAACAAATAGGCCACGCCCCCGTTAAACTATTTCAAACTGGTATTAATTCGTTTTAAACCGTGTTGAGACCCGAGCTTTTAACAGGTAAATCACTCAAGCAAAACAACATCGATGTATCTTTCGTTTATTTGTTTCAAACTTTATCGACTTATATATAAAAATGCGTGTATTCTTATTAAAGTCATATACTTCACAATTTAAACAAATAAATGATCAATACACGTAACATATAAATAAAAACAATAAAATATTGATGCACGGTTTAAAAAATTCAAAACTTGTGAATCTGTTAAAAATAAAATAATTAGATGTTTAACATATTTTTAATTTGCCCAAATGCAGTAGATCTTTATCTCACATATTCGTTTCAAAACTTGCTGAGTGCTATGAAAACTTGTGAAATTAAGTAATGTATGGTCCATTGCAATGACTTACGAAACTTTAGGTATTCCTGTATATTTCCGTTTCTCTTTTTCTGTCTTACTATAGTGTACTTGTAAATTAAATATAGACACGGAAATTAAAGTAACTTACAAAAAATATTTAGTTTTCGCATAGTTTAAATCGATGTATCTTATATTTTCGGTCAACAACAAATATTCCCTAGCTGTATATTGATATATGAAATAGCTTGTAATAAAAACAATGTTGTGTTAAATAATAAAATTAATGAAGATACTGCTGACATTTGTTGAATTTAATAAACAGTTAAGTCTTGCACAACATTGTAAATGAAGGAACAGCTCAATAAACTTTTAAAACTGTGTCAAATTGTAATATCGGTCACTGACGCGAAACGGGCGTAAATTGTGGAAAAGCAGCACAATACGAAATTGTGAATTGTGGTTCCGATTTTGTACAGGGATTAGTGTGCTGTCATGCACCGTGACGTACACAAAGTCTTGTTATGAACATATATTCTGTTTATATGAGATACATTTTAGTCTTCGATAACGATGGGTTGGTTGATTTAAGTTTTACAACCTTGACTTGCTCTAAGTCGACATTATCTTACGTCTAATGCATTTAAAAAAAAAACGTATATTTACGTTTAGGGCATTTAATATAAGTCTACCTACAAAATTAAAATCAACATAAATATTATTAAAATAAACAAGAATGGAAAAGAAACAACTATGCTTTTTTTTTCTCAACACTCAGATTAGTTGTGAACTGGCCTATACCTTATTTATATGAAAAAAATCTAATTCAACTTAATATAATTTACAACCATAGTGGTTGAGAATGTTAGTAACATTTTGTGTTTAATAGTGTGCTTACAATCTGCTTAGAAATTTATAATAAACCTAATTTTATCTGTATAAAAAATTAAAAATTTCAATATAGAGAGAATGAAAAATAAAAAGTTTTCTCAACTATCATCTAGCCTAAAGTTGTTATGGCCGATTGATAGTTGGCTTTTGTTCACATTATCATCATTGTGTTATCGTGAGAAAGTTTTTTCGATATTTATTACTGAAATGAAAATGCATATAATTTTCATCATAACAATAACATAACAATATATTTAACAAATAAATTTTAAATTAAATATTGTTCATTTTATAGTTTGTAATATTCTTCACTCTGTTGGTTGTTTTTCTGTTTTCTCGCACATTTCGAAGTGATATCATCTCTAGCTGTTTGTTTGGTTTTTGTTTAAGCTAAGTCTCGTTTCTTTTTGCTGGTTCCTTGTTTGTTTCATATATTGGACTCTGGGCATTGTGGAGACTAAACGGGTATGCACCCTGTTAGAGTTTAGCTCTAATAAAGTAGTCTCCCGATCCCATTGTCCAATGTTATTGCGGTATTTTGATCTTGCTTCTTTTTGTTTATTCCTTTTTTATTTCAATATATTTGACTCTGGGCATTGTGGAGACTAAACGGGTATGCACCCTGTTAGAGTTAAGCTCTAATAAAGTAGTCTCCCAATCCCATTATCCAGTTCTATTGCTATATTTTTATCTTTATGTTGTTTTTGTCTTCTTTCCTTGCTATCTTGTATCCTTTGAGATTAGTTGTGCTTTTTATATATTTCTTTATCCTTATGAAATTTCCTCTGTAATTTATACAAATTTAGAATACCTTCGTAATGTCTACAGATCCATATTGTGTGTGTATATCCATATAGGATCGGCATTAGTTCTATTTTTATGCCTACTAGTAATAGAGATTTTGCACTTATTTCAAATTTTGGATCTTCTGACTGGCCGTTTTGTGTCACATAGGTTCTAAAAGTTTGTAATTCTTTACAATCTATAAATAGATGTTCAAATGTTTCAAAATGTCTATTGCAGTACTTGCATTGTGTATCTGTACCTCTTATTCCTCTCTCTATTTGTTTTTCTCCTGTTAAAACGGCTCTGTGAATTATTTTATAGATAAATTCCCTGTGTGTGTTATTTTCAATATTATCTATAAGTGACCAACTGTTTGTGAATTCTATTCCTTTGTTTTGTTCTTCTATTGTTATTCGATTTTTCTTTTATTCTATAATTTCATAATAAATTTCTTTGAGTGTAATGTTTTATGTCAGATTGATTTTACTTCTGTATTTGATATATAGTTCTCTAATTTTGTTTGCATTTTCACCTAAATGTTCTGCGTGGCTATATTTATTTTCTGCTAATTCCGGCATCAGTTCTCTTGTTGTTATCCCCAAAAAATAAGTGAAAAGGGTTTTCCAGATTGTTGATTTTCCATTAATCATATCACTTATTTTTTGCAGCCACATAGCATTGATTTTTTCTTCAAAATCTGGCATTTGAATTCCCCCCCTTTTTTTCTTTTTATTCAAAGTTGTTCTTTTTATTAACTCTGGGCCATTCCATATAAATTTATATATTGCTTTATTTATTCTTTTAATTATTTCTTGAGTTGGTAGAATTACTCGTGCCACAAACCATGCTTTGCTTAGCATGTATGTATTTATTATCTGTACTTTTGAGTATATGTCTATATTTCTATTTTCCCATTCCTTACATGTTTTTGTTATAGTTTCCACTATTGGATTCCAGTTTTTATCTATTTTATTTTCACCAAACTTTATTCCCAGTACTTTAACGTTTTCCTTCATTAAGGTGGTATGGGTGTCTTCCTCCATCTTGGATTGTAAAAAACAGAGAATCAAAGGTCCAGATTTTCCATCAAGTTAGCAAGATTTGATGTAGGAATGCAGATGTTTAATGTACATTTTCATTTAAAAGTACCAATTTATAAGAATATAGCTTCTAAATATTGATATTTTTGCAAATGTTAATTATTTTTGGTTGTTTTTATTATTTTTCAAATTGGCATTTTAAGGGGAGGTAACTCTAAAAAAGGGCATTTTCTGAAGGATTCTGTATGGAATTTTCCTATTTTGTATTTTAGCCGGAAAAAACGTACGGTGACCCTATCTTTTCTTTTGATATTCTCAAAGCAGTGTCTGAAAGCTATCTTTTCCTGAAGTATTTAACAATTCTATCATTTTGTTTAGTTTCTAATCACAAAATGGTGTTTTTTCCTGTATAATCCATACAAAATGTGTCATTTTGTCCCGTCCTGTAGCTTGAGAAAATGCGCGGTGACCTATCATTTTTATTATATTTTTCAACATGTATCAATAGATACAACGTTTTGGCAAAGTATGAACAAATTCTATCATTTTTATTTTAGACTCCCATACCACCTTAAGTCCTTTATCTGTTGATTTTCAACTGCTTTTTTCCTTCCTATTTTTAATATTTCTGTTTTAGATTCATTTATTTTTGACCCCGATACTTCACCAAATCTTTTAAATTCTTTTACAAGATGGTTATAATCTGTTATTTCTGTTGTTATAGTAGAGCAGTCATCTGCGTGTTGAAATAATGTGCAGTTTTCTTGTCTGTTTGGTAGGTTTATTCCTTTTATATCTTTCGAATTTCTGATGTTTGATGCCAGGGGTTCTATGATTAATGCGTAAATTGTCATAGATAAGGAGCACCCTTGTCTTATTGAACGTTCTATTCTTATTTCTTTTGTGAGGTGCCCATTTATCTGTATTTTACTCTTTATATCTTTATAAATAATCTCTATCCATCTAATTATGCCCGGGGGAAATTCATTTTTTTCATAACTTGAATAGTGTAGTTGTGTTCCACTCTATCAAATGCTTTTTCTTGATCAAAGGATACAAGATAGCCATTCCAATCATTCATTTCCATGAGTTCTATGATTGAGTCTATCCCATATATGTTTTCGGTGATCTTTTTATTAGGCCCTGCCCCTGTCTGATTTACATCTATTAGTTTGTTTATCACTTTTGCCATTTTCTTTGTTAGGGACTTTGTTATAATTTTATAGTCAAAACACAATAAACTTATGGGTCTCCATTGCTTCAAATCTTTAGGATCTCCTTTATTTTTATAACTCAGAGTAATTATGCCGGTTTTCATAGATTCCGTCATTTCCCCTGTTAAGTAAATATTATTTATTACTTCTGTCAAATCCTCGCCTATAATATCCCAAAATTCGACATAGAATGATTTCCCTAGACCATCTATTCCTGGTGTTTTATTATTTTGGAAGTCTTTTGTATTTTTAAAACATTCTTCGTTTGTCATGATTGGGTTCAAATGTATCCAATCTGCTTCCTCTAATTTATTAATTTTGACCCCTTCCAAATAGTCTTTAATTTTTCCGTTTTCTATGTTTTGGCTACTATATAGTCCTTCATAAAAGTCTCTAACCACTTTTATTATTTCTTCTTTGTTTTCCCTTAATATCCCATTTTTGTCATAAAGTTCTCTTATTTCTTTTTTTATGCCCCTTTTTTCTTCAGCTAATTCAAAAATTTCTATATTTTCTAGATCTCCATTATAATATTCCTCCCTTGATCTTATTATAACTCCTTTTTTCCTATTTTCGTCTAATGTTTCTATTTCTTTTTTTATTTTATTTATTCTTTCATTAGATATATCATTTGTATCCTTATTTTCCTCTTCTTCTAGCTCTTGTATCAAGCCCTTATATTTGTATTTTTCTTTGGTTGCCATTACCTTGCTATAGTTTATGGTTATATCCTTTATTGATTTTTTTCCCTTTTTCCCACCAATCTAAGATATTCATTTTATATTTCTCCTTTCCCCATGAATTCCAAAAATTTCTTACCAGTTCTGTATATAAAAAAAAAAACGTATATTTACGTTTAGGGCATTTAATATAAGTCTACCTACAAAATTAAAATCAACATAAATATTATTAAAATAAACAAGAATGGAAAAGAAACAATTATGCATTGTTGCTCTTATATAATTTTTATTAACTATATTTGAGCGGTAATGTCTTAATAAAAACTAATTGTCGTATACATAAAATATTTCATCTAGATGCTTTCGTTGAAGTTTGCGTTACATATCAAAATGAATTTCATTGGTTGGAACGTTTGCAAACTTTCAATCCAGGTGTTCTCATCGAGGTCCGCGTTCATGTTTCAATTCAATACACAATATTTCATCTAGGTGCTTTCGTTGAAGTTCGCGTTACATAGTAAAATGAATTTCATTGGTCGGAATATTTGCAAACTTTCAATCCAGGTGTTCTCATCGAGGTCCGCGTTCGTGTTTCAATTCAATACACAATATGAAGTCCAATATGGTAAAAAAAAAGAAAGAATTTTAAACTCTACGATGTCCGAGTAAATAAATAGAATTTAGAAAATAAAACACTTTTACGATTCTTCCAACACAATAAAGATACTATCCTTTTCGCCGATGAATAGTTATTACTATAATATAAGAACTAGGATTTGTATACTATTCAATTTGGGAACAGTATACCTAACAATATATATGTTCCTGATTTGATTTATTCCTCGAGAAAATAAATTTGATTTATTCGCTTAAATCAATAATTGATCAACTTGAACTTTGAAAAAGTTACATTAATATATCTTTTCGCATCCTTCAATTTAAGGACTAGTCCGCATATTTCGTCTGTTCTCGCTTCAAACCAAGCCATCATAAATACATCAGAGAGTACTAAAATTAAAGCATTTATTTAAAAAACAATCCCCATCTAACTTCAAAGTATGAGGTAAATCGATTAGTTTACGCTAGCCAAGCAACCAACAGACATAATAAATCTTGTCTCCCCGATCGAGACTATCTATAGACACGGAATAAAAAATATGGAAATAATAACATGTTAGCTATAGATTGGTTACACACACATTTATGCAAACATGAAGCAGCTGTTTCTTTACTGAACTGGTCAGTGGTAATACAAAACCAGGGTTTCAAAAAGATGAAGAAAAAGAAAAAGACATTTAAAATTGATAAAAAAGAAATCAGAAATAGTGTTTAACTGAAATTGAACAAAAAAGAAATTATAAAAAATATAGTCTATAATATGTGAATATTTATTTAAGAAAGCTAACAATAAAATGACAGAAAAATATGTGATGCTTCAGAACATTGACCTGGGCCGTAACAGCCTTATGTTGGAAATTTTAAAACAAAGTTGAAACAAAGGCTTGTCTTCATATCAAATTGTTTTCACGGCGAATGTCTTGCAAGAAGCAAACTCCCATTACTCCGGTGTCGCCCCTGCATGTTTTTGCGTGATCCATGCATGTTTCTGATTTACTTGTCTTTTGTTCATTTACTGTCCTACTGTGTGGCTATAGTCTAAGTGTAAATTGTCATTTGAAATACTTGAAACTTGCTTATACTGGTTGGTTACACGTGAAACTTATGATAATGGTGCATGCATAAATCACCGGAATTTGGTACACGTTAAATGCACGTTATTTTTAAAAGGAACATTATTAAAATAATATCTTTTTTCTAAAATTTAATTAAAATCATGAAAAATACCTTCATATTTTTGCAAAGTTCACGTAAAAATAACATGAAAAATTTCACGTGTGATTCATTTGAATTACTGAGTTTTTTACTCCATCATTTAAGGCAATGGTGGTGTCGTTGCTTCATCCATGCAGAAATATAGTACTTTAAAAATATGATTCAGTAAACAGTTTTATCGCTCGGTTTTTGATGGTTGTTTTACGTTCAGTGGCAAATAGTTCATGCATGTTCGGGACAATACAATACAAGCTCAGTAAGTCGGACAAACAGTGCAAATTGTATGCAAAATTTCACAAAGTTCAACAGTGTCATTTGTGGAAAATTATTTACGAAACAAATCTTGAGATCATACATGCATTCTTTAAGTAAAACAAACTGCAAATGCGAAATATAAAAGGTTCAGCTTGAAAGTCCACATGTAGGAGATGTAAGCCGGAGTCTGCGTGCCTTTTATATTTTATCAAAACGTCTAATCCAGCAACCTGTCATGAACAAAAAATAAAGGAAACCAAGACGAAATGCGCACCTTTAATATGAGTACATTTTCGGTAATTGATTGATTGTTGGTTGCTTTACGCCGCATTAGCACAAAAAGGCTATATCGCGGCGAGAGCTAATTCGAATATTTTTACAATTTAAAGCATATTTTTAAAATAAGACAAAAGGTCCTTCAATACACTAAAATTCTTGACTAAAGCAAATTGATTATATACAAATAAAAATCAACAGTAAAATAACGTGATAAAAATTAAAATCGATTTAAATATAATAACATTTTTATATTTTATAATAAATTCCAATTTCTTTTAAAAAAGCAACAATATTTGTAAATGGAACATTATTAAATAAATCATACATATTATTGACATTGAAATGCTTCTTACGAATATCAGCAAAGTCAATACAATTAATTAAAACATGTTTAATAGTATACTTGCAGTTGCAAGGAACACATTGTGGTTCATCTTCATTTTTTAAAAGATACTCGTGTGTTATTCTAGTATGACCAATACGACATCTAGTAATAACACACTGATCTTTTCTGCACATAATATTATCAAAAGGTTTGCCTAAATTAGGTTTAATTTCATGCAATTTATTATCGTCTTTTTTACTCCATTTATTTTTCAATATATTAAAAACATATTCTCTAATATTAGATTTAAAATCAGTATATGGTATATCACAGTTAGATAGAGGGTCACCCAGGGCATTCTTTGCCTCAAGGTCTACAGCTGTGTTTCCAAGGATTCCAACATGACTCGGAACCCACAGAAATATTATTTCTTTCAGAAGAATTTTTAAATTCCTCATTACATATAAAATTTTCAGGATTGTTGGGTTTTTAATTTTAGTATTTCGTATAGCTTGTAAGCATGAAAGTGAATCCGAACATATAATAAATTTGGATTTATCTGAAGAAGCAATAAATTTCAAAGCCAAAATTATTGCTTCTGCTTCAGCAGTAAAGATGGATGCATCAGATGGCAAACGGAGGGTTGCAGCTCTGTCCCTGAAGACAGCAGCAGATGCAACTCTATCACCATCTTTTGATCCATCAGTATAGACAGTTGAAAAATCGAGATAATCGGCTTTAATTTCAGCATAGTGTTGCTGAATTAAAAGAGGATTTGTTTTATTTTTATTGTGTTCACGGAGATCAAATATCATTTTTGGTTTGGGAAGTTCCCATGGAGGACATTTGCAAGTTTGAACTTGAGCAACAGATTTTAAATCAAAAGAAGCTAAATGTGGTTTTAAACGTAAACCTAACGGAGGAATTTTATTTTCATGTTTTGCAAAAATATCTTCATAAATCGGATTAAAAACACAGCTGTAGGCAGGATTATCTGAATGGGCTTTTAGTTTGACAGCATATTGAAGTCCAAGCTTCAAACGTCTGTCAGTGAGTGAGTGCTCATCAGCCTCTACATACAGACTCTCAACTGGTGAGGTTTTAAAAGCGCCAAGACAGAGACGCAAACCTTGGTGATGCACAGCATCGAGAATCTGTATGTAGGACTTCCTTGCAGAGCCATACACTATAGAGCCATAATCTAGTTTAGATCTAACAAGAGATCTATATAAATTGAGTAAAATGTTGCGATCAGCACCCCAGTCAGTGCTGCCGACAACTTTTAAAATATCTAAAGCTTTTAAACATCTCGCTTTTAACATTTTGATATGAGGTAGAAAGGTTAACTTTTTATCGAAAAGTAAACCAAGAAATTTGGTTTCATCAACCATTTTAATTGGGTTGCCGTACAAAGTTAGTTCTGGATCAAGATGCAATTTTCTTTTGTTACAAAAATGCATCCCGACCGTTTTTGAAGTGGAAAATTTAAAACCATTTTCCGAGGCCCATTTTTCAATTCTTCCAAGACATAATTGTAATTGTCTTTCAATGTTATTCATATTTTTGCCTCTGTAACATATTAAAAAATCATCAACGTACAATGAACCTTCAATATTACTTTTTAAAACTTCAACAAGGCTGTTGATTTTAAGACTAAATAATGTAACAGATAAAATACTGCCCTGAGGGACACCCATCTCTTGATTATAAAGATCAGACATGGTCGAATTAACTCTAACATTAAATTGTCTGTTAGAGAGAAAATTAGAAATAAAATTAGGCATATTGCCTTTCAACCCCATATCAAATAGATCTTTTAAAATACCATATTTCCATGCAGTATCATAGGCCTTCTCAAGGTCGAAAAAGACCGACACCACATGCTCATTTTTCGCAAAACCATTACGGACAAATGATTCGAATCGAACAAGATGATCAAGAGTACTGCGACCCTGTCGGAATCCACACTGGATATTGGCTAATAGCCCATTGGATTCCAGGAACCAAACAAGGCGATCATTGACCATCCGTTCGAGTGTTTTACAGACACAACTGGTAAGAGCAATTGGTCGATAATTAATAGGATCCGTATGATCTTTACTTGGTTTTGGAATAGGCACGACGGTTGCAAGCTTCCAGATTGATGGTAAATCACCAGATTCCCAGATGTTATTCATGAGCTGCAAGAGAGCTTCTAGCGAGGAATCTGGCAAGTGTTTTAAGAGTTGGTAGTGAATATTATCAGGCCCACAAGCTGTATCATGGGCTTTTGACAGAGATGTTTTAAGTTCTTCAAGAGAAAATAGTTTATTATAATTTTCACCATTTTTTGATTTAAAGTTTAATTTAATTTTTTCTTTTTGTTTTTTAACTTTTTTAAAGTCTTCCCTGTAGTTGTTACAAGAAGAAGACTTTGCAAAAGTTTCACCAAGTTTGTTGGCAATATCCTTTTCAGATGTTAATAAATTATTGCCGTCTTTCAAATGTTTTACAGTGGCTTTAGAATTTTTACCTTTTATTTTATTTACCATATTCCAAACTTTTGTCATCGGAGTGCGAGATGTAATCCCCGAGACAAATTTTTTCCAGGATGTTCGTCGGGCTTGCCTACAAGTCCGCCGTGCCTTAGCGCGAAAAATACGGAAATTACTCAAGTTTTCCGTCGTTGGTTGTTGATTGAACCGTCTTTCAGTTTTTTTACGGTCATCTATGGCTTGATCACATGCGTCATCAAACCATGGTTTACTGGGATGTTTTGGATTTGCCGAGGTCTTAGGAATAGTTCTGTCAGCAATTGACGTTAGAACTGTATTAAAAGTTAAAATTGGATCTTGCACAGTCTCAAACATCTTTGACTGAAGTTCCGTTCGACAGAGATTCTCAAACAAGGACCAGTCCGCCTTGTCAAGTTTCCAACGTGGTACTCTCTGTTGGGCAGAATTAAAAAAATGTTCAAGTACTATTGGAAAGTGATCACTTCCACATAGATCATCATGAACACGCCATGAATAATCCAGGAGCAGAGAGGGATCGCATGTAGTGATATCAATAGAAGAATAAGACCCGTTTCCAGGATGAAGATACGTATTAGATCCATCATTAAAAATGCATAATCCTTCTTGAGAGACAAAGTCCTCAATGATCTTACCTTTGGCATTATGAGTCTTGCTACCCCATAATGGATTGTGGGAATTGAAGTCGCCCATAAGTATAAATGGTGAGGGTAATTGATCAGTGAGGTTTTTGAGTTTTGCTTTATCGATAATTGAATTAGGTGGAATATATATCGAACATAATGTAATTGTTTTGTCTAATGATAAACGAATTGCAACTGCTTGCAGATCCGTTGTGAGTTGGACTGTGCTATGAATGACGTTGTCCTTCACAAAAATGGATGATCCGCCTGCAGCACGTTCATCCACCTTAGAAAATGTGCTATACATGTTGTATCCTTTTAAAGATACGTTGTCACTTTCTTTTAGATGAGTTTCTTGAAGACAAAATGCAATAGGTAAAAAAGACTGAACTAGAAGTGTTAACTCGAGAAGATTTATTTTAAGACCTCGGCAATTCCATTGGATTATATTTGTCATTATTTAATAAAAGAAGGGCGAATGCTGTCGAGTTTGCCAGCATTCTTATTTCGCTCACCCTGAGATTGTGATCTTTCGGGTGGCGGAACACTTTCGGTTTCCATTTCAGTTTCATCGACAAGTGTTGAAAATCTGTTGTGCGAGGAGAGTCGTCGATCTCCGAGACCACATGCAGCTGGTTTTACTCCGCCTCGACCCCTACCCCGCGATCTCGAATCAGAAGACTTCTGAGAGGATGTATTTACTGGCTTCTTTTGGACATCCTTCTTTTCTGGAGAACGAAGAGGAGATGGGGCTTTAGTAGACTTTGTACTGGACGAAGAAGTTAACTTCTTAGATGAAGATGAAGGAAGACTTTTTGAGGTGGAAGAATCATCTATGTCACTGGGAAGATCCCAGACAGATTCACCGACCCAATTGTGTATTTCTACTGTTTCTTTTTTATTTGATTTCTTTTTCTCATTTTTTGTTGTTGATGATATTGAGCTCTGTAGGGAAGATTGAGTTGACTGAGTACTGGTTTTGGAAGATGTTGGTTTTCTTGGAATTAATATTTTATCGGTAGGTTCTGTTTCAACAGGCAGCATTGTAAAATTGTCCGCATCAATTGGCCAAGTCATGCGAGTTTGTGTATTCTCGTGACTGAATGAACGGACAACTTTGCTGGCGTACGATGGTCTGTTTGAAACAAGGAGATCATTCGAAACAGAAGCTATCTGTTTAGCTTCTGGGTAACTGATGTTTCTTTCTGTTTTAATTTTAATAATATTTTTTTCTTTAAGGTAAACAGGGCAGTCCCTAGACGATGAAAAATGGGATTCACCACAGTTTACGCATTTAGAAGATTCAGAGTTACAGTTTGTTCCCTCGTGTCCTTCGTCAGAACACTTGAAGCATCTCTGCTTACCACGACATTGTTTGCTTCCATGACCAAACTTTTGACAAGTAAAGCATCGAATTGGGTTAGGGATAAACATGTCAACTCTGATTCCGAAGCAACCTAAAGTAATAGATGGAGGAGGAGTTGGAGTTCTAAAGGTCAAAAGATATGTATTTAATTTGATTATATTGCCATTCTTTTTAATTTGAAATCTAATAACATCAGTTACACCTTGGCTTGAAAGTTCCTCACCGATTTCTTCCACGGTAAGGTCACCAAGGTATTGACTTCTGTCTCGAATGATCCCCTTACAGCTGTTCAAACTGTTATGAGGAGAGGCAGAAACAGGAAAGTTTGTTATTGTAGTCATTGTAAGTAAATTTGTTGATTGACTTTTGTTGGAACATTCAACCAACAAATTGCCAGATCTCATTTTTGAAACTTTTTTTACAGTACCAGCAACGCTTTGAATTTGTTTGTGAATTACAAAGGGCGATATTTTTGAAATTGGTTTTTCATCTGTTCCTTTTATTACAATAAATCTGGGCCAACTGTCATCTTCCCGACAGGGCTCTGAATCATCACATTTTCTTTTCTTATGTATTAAAGCTGATTTAGAGGGTTTGTTTTGTTGTGCCATATGAAAGAAAAAAGATTCACCATTCTTGTCATCAACCCACCTCGGAGTGCCTACAAGGGCGATGCTGTGTTTCCGTGGCGAACCGGGATCAAGTGCTAATGCTGAAAACGAGCTCCAAATATAATGTAGCTGGTCCTCAAAATCAGCACCTAAGATCCACTGCGGAAAGCACCAGATGTTCCAAGAATAGTATACTCAAGCAGAGCGTATCCATCAAGCGAAAAAGAAAGCGTACCACTTGATTGACCCATGAGCCATCGCCTTCTTCAGTTATCCGAAATATAAATAGCTTAATTTAAAACACATGTGTATATTATGAAAATTGTTACAAGAAAGCTTATTGTTGAGGATTAACTGAAGGGCTCGACATGACCAGCCGATTGATCGAACCGGGTCCATCCGACCTCCCGTTTAGATGATATCGAAGCCAAAGCAGCTTATTGAACTATAGTCTCGTCCGTCCGGGTATTTTCTGACCGTAAGGAGTCTGGCTATAGCCCTCATCCACAAGGATCTCGTCAACCACCGACACGGGTAGCAACCCACGGCAAACGGGTTGGAGGGCCTATTTTATTTAAAACATCGGGCATCTCACGATGTTCGGATCACTTTAGTCTGGTCTCTACCCTTCGACCTGTCCAGCATGGGTAACCCTACCAGGAGACGAAGCTCCAGCTGGCATAGCTCTTGGGGTCACAGAGACACGCAAGCCCCCCGACCACGGCAAGGATAGCGATCCACCGGAGGGCATTTTCGGTAACACCAGGTACATAATTTAAACCTGAAGCAAAAAGACAGCACTCAGTCCTTAATAATAAGCCGTATAAACCCTATATGTATACACCAAGTGCGCGATTGACGGTAGAACGGATACGGGTGAAACAGTATGATGATATGTGCTCTATTAGGATATTGGTGACAAAACATATTTTTGAATATGCAGTTCATACAATGGAATGGTAATTTTGAGATATAAAATGAAGTAGAATGTAAGCAAGCTAACATTTCCGTCATTTTGTATTTGGTAGAAAGTTGATTAATTGGCAATTTTACCGCACCTCCTTATTTCGTTATGGTTGGAATTTTCTCCAGAAGAACAAAAGTTTTAGGACTTAAACAAATATGTACTAGGAGACTGAAATGTTACTGTGATAATTATACTTATCAAAACTTTCCTATTTAGGGAACCGTCGTTTAGTAAACTGACTACAAATTAGAAATAAAAAGATACTCGTCCAATTAGCATTAGTCACAATTAATTTGCTTGGTGTATTTGGTTTTGATGTAGTTAATGTCCAACTGTAGCTATCTGATAAATTGCATATCCCATATCTCTATTAATCGTTCTAACAGCAAACTGGTGTACAAATAATATGTTACATATATATTTTTTTATTTTATTTGCACTTGTACTTTTTATAAATAAAGTCTCATGTTACCCCACTTCCATAATTATCAAGCGGTAACGTATATATTTCTTTTTGCCTAAATGTTCGTAAATTTTTTCGATTTATTTGAAAAAATTATAGGCAATGATTTAAATTTTAACAACTAAAGTTTCAAGTAACGGATGTAAATTGTAGGATTGATTGTTTGTTGCTTAACGTCCAGTGGCAAATATTTCATGTATGTTCAGGACGAGAACAAGTTAACACTAACTTGAATACAATACTAAGTAGGTCTTGTAATAGAGCCGATCCGGGAAAATGTTTGAGAAAAATTTGGACCGGCACTGGACAATGAGGGTATAGTATGAGCAATTTGCCCCCAATGGCCTAACAAGGCAACTATGTTAATTCTCTTTTAGTCGTTTTGTCTCCGAACTTATACATGTACATCTCTTCCAACTCAAATCACACACAAAAAACTACACTACCAGCGAGTACCCATGCAAGCGGAAATTAACACGAATAGAAAATCTAAATGATTTCAAGATCTAGCTATTTCAGTCTCTTTCTGCTATTTGAATACTAATAAGTCAGTCGTTTGCTTGTAAATTTCGAGATTTTTTTTTATAACGAAACCAGTCTTACTTAGTGACTAAAGCCAGTCCCAACTATTAGCTTGCGTTTATAGACGCAAGTGGATACTTGGGACTGGCTTTAATCAGACTCTAACGGGACCTGATTTTTTATTTTGTTTTTTCCGAATCAGGTTTCTATGTATTTCTCAGCCTACGGTAACCTTCTCAGGCCTGATTCCGATGTTACTGTATGTAACTTGGTCTAGCTAGCACTTTATTTTTAACATGTTTCCGAAACTATAACGGTTTTATGAGACTGTTTACATTTGGAACACATAGAATGTTATTCGGCAAAATAACCAAGTTAAACCACTTTTTTTTAAATTGAATTTCCATACTAACAAACTATTTTCTGTTCGAGTTTCAAAGTCTGCTTCTATTGTACTTTTTCGACTTATTCTATCCGTATTCTCATCCAAATCAATTTCCTTTTTCCATTTTGTCCGAGCGGTGATTTTGACGACCATTTTAACACGAATTAATAGTTGTACGAATTCCCGTTTTTTTACACATCATCCTAAGTTTCTAAAGATACATGTAAGATTTTTATTTTCAAAACAAAATTTCATGAGGATACAGCGTGCATCATGAAAAGTATTTATTGCAAAATAAACTAAGAATGAAATAAAGTGATAAAACTCAGTCTATTTTTCATAAGAACATATAGATTAATCGTGCAGATGCTTAAATATTAAAAAAAGGAGAATATAAATTAAAAGTATATAGTTATTCATTTTTAAAGGTTAAAAATGAGCAGAAGAATTGCTGGAACACGATAAAGCAACCTATGTCAAAACGTTTACCGTTACGTATTGCATACACACTTTCGACACTCTGCATCTAGAAAAAGTTACCATAAAAATGTCAAATAGTTTCCAAAAATATTTTTTTTTTATTATTTAATCACTTTGTGATTGCAGAACCGGCTGCATTGACTTGTTTGTGTGAACTTTATTCGATAACGTCAGGAACGATAACTCGTGGCGTAACGTCATAAGTCGTGTCAACTTACTGTCAAGACAAACGCTTTTATAGAAAATAAAGGAATATGGAGTAAACATACACGGGACAGTAATCGCACACAAAGTCAATGCCTAACAAAAATACAAATTATCAATGGTCAGCGTTTTTATTCCTGTTCATCTTTTGTAGTCGCTAAAGGGTCTTCAACAATGAAAGATTCACTTGTGTACCAGAACAACAAAAAGACACTAGCAAGAAAGGATCTGAGAGTACTTAAGTTACTGACAGCTAGTTCACACTCTTACGCTTGAAGTCTTCCTGTCCATCATCCCGCAATCGTTATTTTTGAAGACCATAAGTGAATGAATAATTCGATTTTCTGTCTCAGGACCTGCGCATATATGAAATACTTACCACTGAAATTGAACCAAGTAAAATCCAGAGTTTTGCATTTACAAGGACGCGTACGGATGAGGATTAAATATAGTCTTTATGATATATTCACTTGTACTTTACCCTTAGGCTGTCTTCGTGTACTGTAATTTATGGTTTAAAGGAATACGAATACTTTATTTCTCATAAAACTTCAATTACTAGTTATCAAGAACATACATAAACATAACTATAAGGTAAAATTATTACATGCATGTGTAAACGATACAATTAAATTAACACGGAGAGCTGACTTTCACATTTATATTTTTACATAGTTTTTCTTATATTACAATATTTGAAGAGTTAAAATGTTGATCAACTTTAAAGATATATTAGGGTTTGACTAACAGTAGTTCCGTAAACATTTCCTTCTTTCTATAGTTTAAATGTTCTACAATTCATAATGAAATGGAACTCGTCATCAATGTTGTTTGTGTCACAGAGACGACATATTCTGTCTTCTCTGTAAATCCTACCACCTTCTAGACTCACTGAGCGGCAAGTGGCGACTACCACATATGCGTATTTGCGTAATATATGAATTTAGTAATGTAAAAATGAAAAGCAGTTTTCAAATTGTTTTAATTGTTTTTGAAAATACGATAACATGAATTTTTTATGTGATTCTGCAATAAAAACAAAGCATTCTTGTTGAAACTGGTCTTTGTTTTTTTTGTTTAAAATATTTTGATACCCATTTATCACAACCATTTAATTCGAAATAGTTGTAATTTGCAATTTTTTTATTCTCACCAGGAAGGTGAAATTATGCATAAAATTAAATTTAACGAAATTGCGAAAATGCATTACGAGCATATTCTATAATTTTAAGTTTGAATCAAGAGTCTTAAACTTTTTCAAATATTGAATACGCAACAAAATCTCTGTAATCTCTTACCCATGTATTATTTATGTTTATGTCAAAGGCGTTTGATTGGGTATTAGTTAAAGGTAGGCGTGGTTTTCGGTAACTTTCGTCCAATCAACTGGCCTATTCAACAAACATGTGTGCGCTGATGCGTGTAAACTGGCTATTGTAACGGCACGTGTCATACATCAGAATCTATCGTGCGTGACCAATGTTTATTGTAAAATTTCTTGTCATGTGAGCAAATTATCAGACATACAAGTTCTAAAGGTTACAACTTAGATTTGCTTTTTGAAAGATTATTTTCGGCAGTGCCCCTGATATACGATGTAAAGTGTTACAAGAAAAACAAGACTTTAAATGAAGGATGCATATTAACAAAGAATATAATCTGGGACTATGCCAGATATAATACATGTATTTTATGGCTCGGATATTAACTATTATAACATGTTCTGGAAAAAATCAAGTGTCCGTTAACTTGAATTACCTGATAAGGTTATTTCGATCACTTTCGACAAAATATTATTGCATGAATGGTAAATCGCTGATTTTTATTTCTAGAAATGATTTGTGACTGTTATAAGTAGAGACAACTTTATGCATTCTGGTTTACGCTTCAATGAACACACTATACAATTTTCTGAAATATCAATCATTTTTGGACAGACTTGCTTGTTCCTTGTATTTGTAAAAAATATAAGACGTTTCATAATATTTGAATACTTCAAAAATGCTTCAAAATACTATAGGCCTGTATTGTTTTTTTTGTTTTTTTTTAGGGTAAATGACTCCCCCCCCCCCCCTCCCCATAAAAAAACCAGTAAAATAATTGTATATTTAATTTGAATAATTGTTTTAAAACTTAATAGAAATTCAGCAATAAGGAGTGGCATTCACCGGGTTTAACTTCTTTTAGCGGTTTTGAACTCGATCAGTCTTGTTTTGTTCAATAAATAATAGTGACTGATCCTCTTATCTTGTTCAATAAATAATAGTAAAATTTACTTTCCATATACATGTTTGACTTTCTAAATAACACTAGAAAATAAGATTTGTCACAATTTCGCTTTTGTCGTCTGCTCAAAGTTAGTTTAATTTGGTATTGCAATATGCACCTGAGATACTTGTCACTGAACGTTGAACAAACAGTAACTATCCACCAATCCATCAGTGATTGCGATACCTCTGTTACATACCCGTCTTTTTGTCACATGTTTGATACTATTCTTTGAACAAAGTTCGTGTTGTAAGCCGAATTTGTCCTACATTTTAATTGTTCTTGTCAAGTAATACATTCCTTGAACTGGTTTAAATGTTAAACTAAATCCTATGAAATCAATTTGGTGCATTGGTTCTTTGAAACACAATTTTGTTAATTTGAGCGTATCAACACCTAGTCTAGTAGTGATTTCGGTTTGTATAATCATACAACAAAAGTTTATATTGGTATTATAGTAAGTTATTGTTTCATTTTACATGTTTACCATTGGTGACATCAAATAAAATGTGTTGCAGGTTGAACTAAGCAATACGAAATTTAAATGTCATATCCATATATATGCAAACTAAAGGATCTAAACTTTAATTATGTATGTTTAAACTATAATGAATGCGGAGCGGGGGTATTGTACGAAGTCATCCAGACAAGTCGAATTATAAATCCTAGCCTCCGTATGATACTTTGATGTCAAATGGACTACAGTTAAAAAGTTACATTTACTACCAATCCATGCAAAATAGTAAGATGTATGTTCCTGAGCGTATTATGCACAAAGAAAAGGGTTGTGGTGTACTTTTGAACTAAGTATGGTAGTATGGTTGCCATACGCCTTCGTGTTACAGAAACGACCAATATACACTACAACAGAATTACGATTTCAGTTGTTATAGTTCACACACAAATTAATTGGGCTAGTTTGCATGCATTTGCTATCTCCTGCATGGTTTATTCCATTGGCAATCATATTCAAGAAAAGTTGTAAATCTTGAATATTCTGTAACATCTGTATGAAGCTTGATTGAGACGTAGATTCACACAGATACCGATCATTGTTATCTTTTCTTCATTTACACAAATGAATGTCGGGGATTCGGAATATGGCAGTTATACATGTATTCTCAGTTTATATTTAGTTTGAAGCATTATCGAACTAAAACGACTTTCATCTTTAAAATTTACTTTGCCTTAAATATTTAGTAAATGACAGTACATAGGAATAACTTGTGGTGTATTCATGTATACTAGTATGTAATAATAATAAAAAGAAACCAACAGCACTATTTGACGAAGACGAAATTAAGGATTGAGTTTTAACGTCCAGTGACATATATTACAATGATGTCGAAACAGAACTTGAAATTGACAATAGATATTCATAGAACCGTCGCTTTTCCAAAGAATTCACGCTCAGTTGCGATTTCACGTGCTATTTCACAACCTCGGGTTCGCATTATAGTTATATTTGTACAAAATAACTAACAATAAAAAAATTGTGATGATTTCTTTAACTGTTCTTGAACGTTCTAGTTTTAATATACATCTGTGATTTTTCTATATTCGTACTTTCGTCGAAGCAAAGCAAGTTCGATCTAGACCTGGACATTTATGCATTAAACAATATTCAATCGTTGTACAAATTTATTGTAGAACATGTAGAAAAATCCGTCTTTTCGGATAAAAAAAAATCTACTTTGTTTACTTAGAAAACTAACAATATAGTTTATCCTATTGAAACATGAACGCGGAATCCATTGAGAACACCTTGGATTGAAAGATTGCAAATCTACTGACCAATGAAATGCTTAAGATTTAGAACGCGGACCTCAGCGAGAACACCTAGATCGATAACACACTGTAATCTTTAGACCGTCGAACAGATAGCGATAATTCCAGACTTCTTTTTCTTTTAGTTCAAATAAGGTCACAATATAGAAGAATACATGCTGCCAAGGAATTGTAAATAAGGAATTGTATATTTACAATCCCTTGATGCTGCTGTACATGCCTGATTGACAAAGATTTAATAAAATTGAATTATTCATAAAAATATGTATTACAATTTAAGTGTTTCTATATTGTGATTAAAAATATGCATTTTATGTACTTGTTTTGGTTTGGATTTGTTTATTCAAAGCTCGCGAGAAACGATGATCTCTTAAGCCGGTAACAATAGTGGTAGATATTCACAGATTTTTTTTTACATAAAAACACACTATTACATTTACATGTGACAATAATTTTTTAAACCAGTTTAGACTTAGTGTGTATATGATTCTATGTTAGATAAACATAATCATTTGGAATTAAAAGTTGTATAGTTATCAATAAGTACATTTTCAAAATCATTTATTTATTTAGACTTGATGAAGATCTACATTATTTAACGAATAAATGTAAGAAGATGTGGTGTACTTGCCAATGAATTAGATCACCGTACATCCTTCAACAACGAGCGAAAACCTAACCGCTTAAACTTTTATAAAATTTCCCAAAATTACAAATATGAATTAAAACAATTCAAACAAGAAAACTATCGGCCTGATTGATGTACAACACTTATAGAAAAATATAAACAACAACGACAACCACTGGTCACAGAAAAGAGTGGTTTCAAACCATATGTCCCAATTGAAAAATAATTTCGTCAAACAAACGGGAGGTCTTATCTACGGAACAAAACCCGCATCCGCCACTGTACAGTCTCCTGGCTAGTATACCTGTAGGATAGTCAAATTCAAATTATGGCACTACAGTCTAACAATGATTTTTTGGAGATATTTTTTTTATCACATAATTTTGAAGTAAGTATTATTCTGCACAGTTTGTAAAAATCCCAAAGTCATTATCTTATCACAACAGGGACTAAAACGATAATAAACCTATGTAAATAAAAGCACATTGTAACTAATCTAAATATATAGGTATTTGGGAGGGGCTAATATGTCAATCATCTGTTGATACCAGTGTCCAGCTGTTAATCCATGACCACAAGATAAATATTGTAGTCTTATCTCATTGTTTTGCAACACAAATTATTTATATAACACGAACATGGAAGTGAACAAAGAAAACAAAAAAAAATACTATGGAAAAGAGTGGGAAAGTATTTTTGAAAGCTTCTGCCTGTATAAATTTCCTCTCGTTGGTATTCTTCATTTAAATACAGTTTTATGCATTTTACCTAACTTTCAGTTTATGTGTAATTTTTCAGTTTCATAAATTTAAAAATCATGTGGGATAGTGTATTTTCAAGAAAAGGGTAGTCTTGATCTTTTTATGAACTTGGTTTTTGATGCACATTTTTAATGTTCTAGCTAATTTCAGACATAGTTTATTTCTTTTTTAAAATTAAAATTCAAGTTATTCTTTATGTATAGAGAATAATGATGTTAAACATTGATTAAATGCAGCTGGCCAATCATGTTATTCTCTTATCTTAGACTGTCTGGAAAGAGGCGGAGCTTTGTCTATATTTAATCTCTTGTTGGTCAAATCTGTGACATCATACTCCCGCCAAATGGCAAGTAAGTGTTGGACAGTTCACATTTAATGCAAAATTTACAGCATTAGAGTATCAAAGACACAAAGTGTGTGGTTCTATTGATATAGTAATGGTATCAAAACACTCCTGGGGTGTTCCCAGTGGAATTTTTGTATTTATATTGACTTAATAGGGGTTCTAAGCGGGAAATACAGTTTTTAGGTCATTTCTGAGAACAATTTTTCATGAGAATTGTGAGGAAAAATTGAAAATAGGAACTTCATGGGTCCCCCTTTTGGCTTGACCTTGATATATATGATTAAAGGGTGTATTTTCTACAATACCGTGTCCCAGTTTTTGGATAAATTGTTTCTAAATGAATTTATAGGTCCCCAAAGATGAAAGGTGAAATGAGGTTTGGCACCCAGCAGTTAAATAAATATATCTTCTTATTGGAGGCTTATATCAAAAATATAAGACACGGTTTTGGAGATTGTTTATGGTTGATTAAAGGGATGAAAACAAATTTTTACTACCATTTGACATGAATGTGCTATTTTCATCCAAGTTGAAAGACCACTTTTTTGGCAATTAATGAGCTATATTTTGAGATTAATCAAACCAAAAATAAATTTATATATAGATTAAGAGAAAGTTATATTTCTGCTTTAAAATGAGTTAAAGATTTAAAAAATCCATTGAGTAGTTTTGGAGAAATTAATCTTTAAAGACTGTTGATTTGAGTCAGAAAATTCTGACTGTAGTGCTACCTTAAACAAATATTTTCTTTATTTATGTTTTTATTCCATTCAGTTCTTCAATTTATCGATTGATTAATAAAAATATCGAATCAATTATTTTAGTTAATCTACTAGTAATTAAATGTCAGTACGATCTTTTTGATAAGATTGTAAGGCCTATATTGCTATATGGCTGTGAAATTTGGAGATTTAGTTTTATTGATGCAATAGAAAGTGCATTTCAAGTTTTGTAAACTTTTCTTAAACTTAAAAAAATCAACCTTAAGCTTTATGGTTTATGGAGAGCTAGGCGCTTATCCTATGTCAGTATATGTGGAACACCGTATGGTATCTTTTTGGTCTAACATTGAAAACAGTTCCGATAGTAAATTATATAGATATATTTATAAACTCAACGGAGATGGTGGATTTACTTTCGATTGGTTGATTTGTATAAAAAATATGTTGAATAAATATGTATTTTAAAATATTTGGTTAAATCAGAGTAACTATAGTTTTAATCCAAAAGGGTTAAAGTTGAGCATTAAACAGAGATTTTGTTACCAATTTCAGCAGACTTGGAAATCAAAAATGGAATATTCTCCGAAAGTATTATGTTAAAAACTGTTTAAAGAAATCTTTGAATTTGCAGAATATTTAGACTTAGTACGTTATAAAGATAAGATAACGTTGTATATGTTTAGAACTGGAAATCATCAGTTACCTATAGCAACCGGTAGATGGCGTAGAATTATGAGACAGGAAAGGTACTGTGTACTTTGTAACTCTCAAGAGATAGGTTGATGTATTTCCCTATATTCTAAACTGCACAACTCTAACAGAAAGTAGAAGACCTTTTCTTAAACCTAACTATGTAAGCCGAGTAAATGTTTCGAAATTGGGCACTTTATTTATTTCAAAAAATATTGTGTTTTGAAAAATTTGTGTAAATTAATTTGCATTATATATACATAAAAGTATGTTCTCCAGGCTGATTACCAATCTCTCATTCTTCTTGCTCGCTTTGTGCAAACTGGTCATACGCAAAATCTGTATGTTAATATTATATGTAAAAAATATCTTTATTTTTACCGTTCACTTGGTTTCATAAGAAATAAAGAATCTAAATTAAATGATACAATTAATTTAATTTAGTTTTTCGGAATTAATTACCTGAAATTAAAGGATGCGAAAAGATATATTAATGTAACTTTTTCAAAGTTCAAGTTGATCAATTATTGATTTAATTTATTTTCTCGAGGAATAAATCAAATCAGGAACATATATATTGTTAGGTATACTGTTCCCAGATTGAATAGTTCTTATAATATTATAGTAATAATTATTCATCGGCGAAAAGGATAGTATATTTGTTGTGTTGGAGGTTTATTGTGATGGAAGAATCGTAAAAGTGTTTTATTTTCTAAATTCTATTTATTTACTCGGACATCGTAGAGTTTAAAATTCTTTTTTTTTACCATATTGGACTTCATATTGTGTATCGAATTGAAACACGAACGCGGACCTCGATGAGAACACCTGGATTGAAAGTTTGCAAATATTCCGACCAATGAAATTCATTTTACTATGTAACGCGAACTTCAACGAAAGCACCTAGATGAAATATTGTGTATTGAATTGAAACATGAACGCGGACCTCGATGAGAACACCTGGATTGAAAGTTTGCAAACGTTTTAACCAATGAAATTCATTTTGATATGTATACGACAATCAGTTTTTATAAAGACATTACCGCTTAAATATAGTTAATAAAAATTATATCAGAACTTCTACGACTGACGAGATGAGTTATCTTAATGTGGGATATTTTTCTTTAAGGGCACTGGCTTGCCAGAACCCCGGTCATTGTGATATGATGATTTTAAGAACCAACCAGCACATTTTACAACGACCAAAAACAATGCACCGTGTAAATACTAACCTTGTATTAGTATTATTGTCTATCATTTTTAGTCACGGCTGCTAAATCATCCGTTTAGACTGGAAAATGTTTGTTTACAGCCTCCTCGCCGGGTATGCTTGCAGCACATGGTTACCACGTGGTACGGCTGCAAGTATTTACCAACAATTTATTTCTTTACAGTGCAAGGGAAACAACTCCAGTCTAAACGGGCGACACCAAAAACAAATAATTCGGTAGATATATATTATCTACCTTTTTTTTCTTAGTTTTTTTTCATTTCTAAATATTGGCTTTTTAATAGTTGTAACAGAGCTGGAGGGTATCATTTATCAGTTTATGATTTCTAAATATAAGAAACATAACCCCGTTGAATTTGACAATATACGGCACTAAAACTTCTACGAAAGTTTTTATTTTTAAAGTAGTACGTACACTAAATCAAGTACTACCAAGATAGCACTCTCTAGTACACATCTATACTGTACATAACTGCAAACATGAACACTTACAATTTATTACACACAAATATGTTACAACAATACATTATAGATTCTAATTATACATACACAGTAATTTATATATATTTTTTCTTCTCAGATAACGTAAGTTTAAGAAACTTTTATAAGTGAGGGTGCTATCTTTAAGTCAAATTCAATATACAGAGAATCACAATTTACCAAGGACGTACGAGCCGCGGTATAATTGTATTAATGTGTATACCATGTACGGGAATATGTCAGACCCCTTCTACGATTTGCATATTTGTAAAAGTCAGATATGTCTATCCAAAAGTATATGATACTTACTATTTTCATGTTTAAAAAACAAACACACCTATACCTACCAAATCATTCAATACTTATAAACACAGAAAGTTAAGTTACAAATAACGGAATAATAAGCACACATATATTTTTCTTCGTAATAAAAAATTAACCAATAGATAATCAAGATAATTAAAATACACACTATAGCTCAGATTTAAATAACAAGATTAATTAAATTTAAGGGAAAAAAAAAAACTCACAAAATTTTTATAATAGAATACATGATATAGGCTAACACCTAAATAATGAAAAATTTAAAACATTTACTTGAAATGTTTTTATATAAGGTAATCTGGCGCAATACCCGCAAGGGTAGTCGCCATTAAATTCTATTTAGTAGTAGTACTTCTACGAAAGTTTTTATTTTTAAAGTAGTACGTACACTAAATCAAGTACTACCAAGATAGCACTCTCTGGTATACATCTATACTGTACATAACTGCAAACATGAACACTTACAATTTATTACACACAAATATGTTACAACAATACATTATAGATTCTACACAGTAATTTATATATATTTTTTCTTCTCAGATAACGTAAGTTTAAGAAACTTTTATAAGTGAGGGTGCTATCTTTAAGTCAAATTCAATATACAGAGAATCACAATTTACCAAGGACGTACGAGCCGCGGTATAATTGTATTAATGTGTATACCATGTACGGGAATATGTCAGACCCCTTCTACGATTTGCATATTTGTAAAAGTCAGATATGTCTATCCAAAAGTATATGATACTCACTGTTTTCATGTTTAAAAACCAAACACACCTACCTACCAAATCATTCAATACTTATAAACACAGAAGGTTAAGTTACAAATAACGGAATAATAAGCTCACATATATTTTTCTTCGTAATAAAAAATTAACCAATAGATAATCAAGATAATTAAAATACACACCTATAGCTCAGATTTAAATAACAAGATTAATTAAATTTAAGGGGAAAAAAAAACTCACCAAATTTTTATAATAGAATACATGATATAGGCTAACACCTAAATAATGAAAAATTTAAAACATTTACTTGAAATGTTTTTATATAAGGTAATCTGGCGCAATACCCGCAAGGGTAGTCGCCATTAAATTCTATTTAGTAGTAGTAATATCAGAGCAACAATGCATAATTGTTTCTTTTCCATTCTTGTTTATTTAAATAATGTTTATGTTGATTTTAATTTGGTAGGTAGACTTATATTAAATGCCCTAAACGTAAATATACGGGTTTTTTAAAAATGCATTAGACGTAAGATAATGTCGACTTAGAGCAAGTCAAGGTCGTAAAACTTAAATCAACCAACCCACCGTTATCGCAGACTAAAATTTATCTCATATAAACAGAATATATGTTCATTTACATAGCAAGACTTTTTGTACGTCACGGTGCATGACAGCACAATAATCCCTTTACAAAATCGGAACCACAATTCACAATTTTCGTATTGTGCTGCTTTTCCACAATGAACGCCTGTTTCGCGTCAGTGACCGATATTACAATTTGAAACACAGTTTTAAAAGTTTATTGAGCTGTTCCTTCATTTACAAAGTTGTACAAGACTTAACTGTTTATTAAATTCAACAAATGTCAACATTATCTTCATTAATTTTATTATTTAACACACCATTGCTTTTATTACAAGCTATTTCATATATCAATATACAGCTAGGGAATATTTGTTGTTGACCGAAAATAGAAGATACATCGATTTAAACTATGTGAAAAATAAATAATTTTTGTAAGTTACTTTAATTTCCGTGTCTATATTTAATTTACGAGTACACTATAGTAAGACAGAAAAAGAGGAACGTAAATATACAGGAATACCTAAAGTTTCGTAAGTCATTGCAATGGACCATACATTACTGACATGTCACAAGTTTTCATAGCACTCAGCAAGTTTTGAAACGAATATGTGAGATAAAAATCTACTGCATTTGGGCAAATTAAAAATATGTTAAACATCTAACTATTTTATTTTTAAATTTTTTAAACCGTGCATCAATATTTTATTTTTTATTTAAATTCCTTATATGTTACGTGTATTGATCATTCATTTGTTTAAATTGTGATAAGTATATGACTTTAATAAGAATACACGCATTTATATATATAAGTCGATAAAGTTTGAAACAAATAAACGAAAGATACATCGATGTTGTTTTGCTTGAGTGATTTACCTGTTAAAAGCTCGGGTCTCAACACGGTTTAAAACGAATTAATACCAGTTTGAAATAGTTTAACGGGGGCGTGGCCTATTTGTTTGACGTAACTTACCGCCAACTTGAATTAAATTGAACGACTGCAAGCGAATCTATTTGACTGGCATTAAAATGATTTGATATGCATTGAAATAAATTAAAAATGATTTTTATTTTTTGTCAATCTTTATCAAATGACGATTAATCTCATTTAAACAGCGTTAATGCGTTTTTGTCCGATCAAGTTAAATTTGGGTTACTAGTGTGTGTTTGTTAGAGGTTTTTTGAAAAGATTACTTATTTTCGTTGCTCTCATAAACGAAAGTTAAGGTTTTTGATCTGATTTCTTTCTTTTTATATATTTCGAAAATTAAGAACCAAATCTGGATTTGGATCTGCAATTATCCGGAAAATGTCAGAATTAGGAAGTCCTTTACGACTAGTTCCTAGTCGTTCAAAAAGGTCACGAGTGTGTTTTAATTTTGAAAAGTGTATCGTTTGCCAGAGAAGCAGCAATGAATCAGTCACTTCATTTACTGTTAAGAGTAAATGTAGCTTCTTTAGTTCACTTGAAAGACGTAATGATGAAATCTGCCAGCTATTTGTTGAAGAGTATGGGTCATTTGCTGAAATCCCTATGGACTCTTTGAATATGGTGTACCACAGAAGTTGCTATAAATCATATACAAGTAAACACAACGTTTCTGTATCTGTTGGAAATAAGTCTAACGAGGCGTTAGACGAGGAAACAAAGAATAGAGTCTCTAGTGCACGTACTCGTTCACAATCAATTCTAATCGATTGGAACGCATGCATTATTTGTAACAACAAAAGTTACAAAAAAGATAAGAAACTCATCAAAATCGAGTCAGATGACAGAGTAGGTCGTATACTGAGTGCTGCCCACCACTACTCTGATTTTCATTTGATTAGTAAAATCAGTCAGGTAGACTTTAAAGAAAAGGCGTTTTACCACAACCAGTGTATTACTAAATATCTAGTAGGGTTAAAAGAGGTTGATGAGGAACCGTGTGCAGAAAACATTTCTGACTACCAAACTGCCTTTTCAAACCTCATTTCACAAATTAGGAAAGATTTAATGGAGAACAAGAAAGCTTTTCTGTTATCATCATTATTGGAAATGTTCTTCTCTTATTTTCCGGAAAATGTTGCAAAAATTTTTACAACTCGCAGACTTCAACGCTGGTTGGAAAATCATAATGGTAGTTCTGTCGTCATTCAAACACAACAAGGTCAGGGCATGTCAAACATTATGTTTAGCAGCTCGATCACAATTGGAGACGCTGTTAAAGCAGCTGCTAATCTTAAAGTGGAATTAAAATGGTCCCAAGAACAAAATTTTGTGAGTGAACAAAAAGAGACAACAGAAGAGCAACTTATTCATTCCGTTGCCAAAATAATTCGTAGTGAAATTGAAAATATTGAACTTCCAATTGAGCAGTATCCTACTTCAATTGAGGCCTCTCTTGCTCATTCATACGTGTCAATGCCTCATTCTTTAGTGAAGCTTCTCTACTGGCTTGTTGAGGAAAAGGGTTTTAAAAATGGGGTTAATCCGTCTGATATACAAACTGACCGCTTGAAAAAATGTTTGGCATTAATAGAATGCATTGTTGCTATTAATAGGAATGCGTTTACACCTTTTCATCTTGGATTAGCTGTACAAGTATATTACGAGTTTGGCTCAAAGCGTCTTGTTGAAATTCTTAACGCTCATGGATTTTGTGCCACTTACACTGAACTGCGCAGATATCTTACAAGTGTGGCAAACCAAGAGATTAGTCAAATCAATGGTGACCGCTACATTCCTGGAGGCATTCGTTCTATTTTGCAGGGAGGTGGTCTGATTCAGGAGGGCTCAGATAACATCGACATAAACACAGAAACTATAGATGGTAACAACACTTTCCACTCTTTAGCTAGAGCCGTGTTTCAAACAAAGTCCTTTAATGATCCTCTTGAAAATTTGACTCCCATCAAACGCGGTCAAGACAGATCTCTTTCTATGGATGACACTACAGCCTCTCTGACAAACACTTTACCCTTCTATAAACCAAAGGTAAGAGCAGAACCGCCTCGTCGTATAACCCCATTGGACCAACTTCAGACGTGTGTAAATGGCAAAGTCAATACTGTCGATGATATTTGGGTGTTTTTAAGACTTCTGTCGAGAGATATTATAGACTTTCCAGTCCATAACCAAGCAACAGGACAAACAGTTCCTTTCTGGACAGGTTTTAATTGTTTGTTGTTTGAAAAAAGTACAGACATTGCAGTTGTAACATATCCCCCAATAATAGATGCTAAACCCACTGCTATGTCTACAGTATTTACTGCTATGAAGAAGTGTCTTGATATGTCGAATGAAGCAGGCCAGGCACATGCCATTCAAACATTTGATCAGCAGCTCTATGCGATTGCACAGCAGGTAAAATGGTCAAGACCGGATATTTTTGAATCTCATATTCTAAGACTAGGTGGTTTTCATACACTATCGTGTTTCATAACATCATTAGGGAAGTTATGGGCAGATGGAGGTCTTCGAGATTTGTTGGTTGATTCGGGTGTTTATGCTGGTAGTACAGCTGAACAAATGTTGACTGGGAAGCAATTTAACAGGGCTGTCAGGGGTTTCACAATAGTATTTGAAGCTTTAAAAATATTGTTTGTTACTTCATTTATACACTGGTGTAGAACCGCTGATCACTTTGATAAAATTCCAGATGTTTTTTGGGATGCTTTGTTGGAGTTTCACAGGGGTATTTCCAAAAATTCAAGCCAGACACAAGACCTAACGCATAATATGACAGAGCTATTCGAAGCTCATATACAGCCACTTATAGATATTTATAAGCAATGAGGTTGTGCTGCATCACCAACATTTAAGTACTGGTATATGTTTCTGGAAGCTATTTATAAGCAATGAGGTTGTGCTGCATCACCAACATTTAAGTACTGGTATATGTTTCTGGAAGCTGTAGAAATTATGGTGTCAAATGTAAGGGCAGAACGAGAGGATAATTGGTCACTTCATTTGAGATAATCATCTCAAATGTTACCTTATTTCTTTGTAACCAACCGTACCAATTACTCAAGGTGGATGCCAGTTTACATTCTCGATATGCTTCAGCTTCCGGAGAATATTCGATCAGCTTTTATAGATGGTGACTTTGCTATTAGACAGACTCCTGGTCATTTTAACGGTATATGGACCGACATGGCAACAGAAAAGACCGTTATAAAAGACTCAAAGGGATCAGGTGGCATTGTAAGCATAACAAATCAAAAGTCTGCTCTTGTTAGATGGACACTTACCAGGCATTTTCTAGCATCCTTTAGTCGTGTAATGCTGGAAAGGGCTGGAATTGCTACAAATAATGCAAATTCACACGAGGAAACAAGACCAACAGCAATGAAGAGAGACGAAGAACATGTTATTGCCGTTGTGAACCATCTAAATGAAACCATGACTGATCCCTTTGATGTTGAATCCCATCCTCCATGTCTAATAAATATATCTTCTGGCATGCATGCTACAAGAGATATTCAAGATTCTTTGCTCACAGCTGTTGAGGAAGGCTTGAATATGTCTAGACATTTCATAACCAGTGCTCTTTCTGTAGGTCAGTCGAGGAGTTTTTATAGTCCAATAGCAAAGTCAAAACTAAAAACGTTTGAAAACATGACCTCAAAAACAAACCTTAAATGTAAATCGGGAGAAGTAATTTCAGGTCACATAAATCCCGAACTTGTATTTAGACGGGCACTGATTTTGGCAAACTGTAGGGATGATGTTACAATAGAAAATGTGTTGTCGCACCCTGTAGGTCCCATTCCAGTTTCCCTTTTTCACGATGAAGGTACCATGAGAAAGTCATGTAAGTCTGATTTGGTGAAGCAATTCGAATCTGAAGTCGCTTGTGCACTTTCCCTACCTTCCTTTGATCCATCACTTACAACTTATATCAGAGATGGCATGGCATTGATTCAATGTTTTGATGTAAAGAAAAGTAAAACATTCGGTGACCTTGCAGCTGACTATTATAAACTAATGTCCCAATGCTTTTCTCTAGCACACACAGTTGCTGATGTTTTTGACCGATACGACATAAACAAATCTATAAAGTCTGCTGAAAGGGAACGCCGCACAAAGACTACAGCTTCCACCAAAGTGTATCAGATCATTGAAGGGAGAAGTATTCCTGACTGGAAGAAGTTTCTTTCAGTAAAAGAAAACAAACAGGCTCTCCTTAATTTCTTTGGCACTTTTATTCTTCAAAACTTTAACAAATCCCCTTTAATTCCATCTGATTGTGAACTTTACTTAGCCGGAACGTTTTTAAATCCCGAAATTGTCAAAGTTATTACAACCAACACTGTTAATGACTGCGGTAAGTTGTTTAGCACTCAAGAGGAGGCCGATACTCGCATGATCCTCCATGCCTTATACTTTGACACGAAGTTTAGAGACAAAGGAAAAAGTGGCAGAACAATCATACGGACCTCTGATACGGATGTGATTGTTCTGTGTGCTCACTACTACCCACAGATGACACATACAAGCGAGTTGTGGGTGCAAATGGGGAACATTAGCAGTGTGAAGGATGGGCGAAGATTTTTACCCATACACCAACTGTGTGCCTGCCTTTCCCCAACAATTTGTAGACTGCTGCCTGCTGTGCATGCTCTTATCGGATGCGACACAACTTCGTCTTTGTTTGGAGTAGGTAAGAAAACTGTGTACAAGACTTTGAAGGACAAGCACGACTGTTTCAGTGGTTTGCAGAGCTTTGGCAGTACTGATAAAGACGAAGCCCTCGTTTGGGCAAGAACGTTAGTGTCAAAGCTTTATGATCAGAAAAACATCTTTAAATCATTCCATCATGATATGAATAAAATGCGCGTCAAGCTTGTCACCAGTAAAGATGTAAGTTTAGTGAGGTTACCTCCTTGTGAAGCAGCACTGAAACAGCATGTTTTACGTGCTTCGTTTCAAACTAAAATTTGGACATCATCACATATTGCTAAACCCCCTATTCCGTCACCTTTGGAATACGGCTGGCGAGAGTCAAATAATTCATTACACCCCGTGTATTTTGAAGGGCATATGTCAGCAGAATTCTTGCAGGATCTTGTGTGTTCATGTAAGGGGAAATCTCCATGTAAAAAGTCATGTGTTTGTTTACAACAAAACCTTACCTGTACGGAGCTTTGCTCCTGTCAAGGGTCAGAATTGTGTAGAAATTCCCAATCATGTTCCTTGACAGATGAACCAGAAGATACTCCTGACTAAAATTCTGTTGTGTAGATCTTTTTGATTAGATTTTTTTAATTGTAATTGTTTCGAGGTATTACGTGTTTTTTTGTTTATTTTACCGAATTACATGTATGAGCTTTTGCGTTCAGGATAGTAGGCTTGAAGTAAAAACAATGTTTATCATTTATTGCTGAGGTGGAATATCACCCGGCAAGGTAAATACTGTAATTTTGACGGAATATGTGTTGAAATTGTATAATAGAAAAGTGTTTGAAAAACGCCAATTTTCAGAATAAATCGACTAACAAATTTTTTATATGTATATATATTTTCGAGATAATGGGTTGTTAATTGATTAAGAAAACATGTCTGTTTATAAAATTTTACATAAATTGCTGCATATATCTTATATTTTGAAAATTAAGAAGAAGAAAAAATAAAACAGAATTTGATCTTTGACCTCATTTTGTGCAAAACTGTTACCACAATTCTTTTTGACGACATCGATATTTCAAAAGTACACATTTTTCCGAATCCAATGATATATAATATGGCCATATAGTATGTTTGACGATTAAATCTAAAAAATATTGTGTAGTACGGTGACCAAGTAAGGACAAGTCGCTTATTTAAGGAGTTTAATTGTCATTCGTACTATACGGCTATAAATCACAGTATTAGTAGTTCAAATGTTAAACTTTACATTTTGACTTGTCGTCAAAAAATCGTACGGTGCAGATTTTGTAAAATGGACTTTGAAGTATGTAGGTTGACTTCAAAGAAAAATCGACTTTGAAAAGTTTTTAGGTCCTCATTCTAAAAGAACATTCGTGATAAGCTTTCTGTGATTATATACATTGTTGTTACACATTTATTTAACGATTTCAAAAAAAGTTTAGCAAAATTATTCCGTTATTTAAGAGTTTTTGTAAGAGTTTAACACTACGAATATTTTGTATTTAATAGAGTACGTTTCAATTCCATTTTATAATTTGTTTTCACGCAAAATACAAAATAATCAGAATTTATATGATATTTCATACCCTTATTTAACAACAATATCAAATTCATTTATCTCAGAAGCATTATTTTGAGTTGTGCATTGAAACAAAATATACACTGAAAATTCGAAGATACAGGTTTTCCTCCGGAAATTCAACTTGTACCGGACCGATACTTTTATTTTAATCTATAATGATATTTCATATCAAGTGCATCGCACACAACGATGTTTCATTGCTAAAATTTGTTCAATTCGATCTATTTTGTTTGTTCATATTCCCATTTCGTGTTGGTTATTGTGTTTGTTAGAGGTTTTTTGAAAAGATTACTTATTTTCGTTGCTCTCATAAACGAAAGTTAAGGTTTTTGATCTGATTTCTTTCTTTTTATATATTTCGAAAATTAAGAACCAAATCTGGATTTGGATCTGCAATTATCCGGAAAATGTCAGAATTAGGAAGTCCTTTACGACTAGTTCCTAGTAGTTCAAAAAGGTCACGAGTGTGTTTTATTTTTGAAAAGTGTATCGTTTGCCAGAGAAGCAGCAATGAATCAGTCACTTCATTTACTGTTCAGAGTAAATGTAGCTTCTTTAGTTCACTTGAAAGACGTAATGATGAAATCTGCCAGCTATTTGTTGAAGAGTATGGGTCATTTGCTGAAATCCCTATGGACTCTTTGAATATGGTGTACCACAGAAGTTGCTATAAATCATATACAAGTAAACACAACGTTTCTGTATCTGTTGGAAATAAGTCTAACGAGGCGTTAGACGAGGAAACAAAGAATAGAGTCTCTAGTGCACGTACTCGTTCACAATCAATTCTAATCGATTGGAACGCATGCATTATTTGTAACAACAAAATTTACAAAAAAGAAAAGAAACTCATCAAAATCGAGTCAGATGACAGAGTAGGTCGTATACTGAGTGCTGCCCACCACTACTCTGATTTTCATTTGATTAGTAAAATCAGTCAGGTAGACCTTAAAGAAAAGGCGTTTTACCACAACCAGTGTATTACTAAATATCTAGTAGGGTTAAAAGAGGTTGATGAGGAACCATGTGCAGAAAACAATTCTGACTACCAAACTGCCTTTTCAAACCTCATTTCACAAATTAGGAAAGATTTAAGGTAGCACAATACAAAGATTTGTTTACTTCCAATCACTAACCTTTATAATGCTGTAACTTTCTTATGAATGCATAGAAAATAATAAAAGAGGTATACATAGATAGATAAAAGATTAATCTTTTAAATGAATGCAATATTTTTATTATGCAATCATTATGTAATCAATTATTATGTAATTAGTGGCAAAATCTGGGTAAGTTCACTTGAATGAATTTAACTCTATCATCTCTTTAACTATACAGAAAATTTTAACGAAATCTTAATCAACACATCATGGGCTTCAAAAGGGTGTCTCAGATTGTCTCTATGGTATTCCATTCTCTCATCAATCTCTAATTAGTGTAAACATCCTAACCACATAAAAGAAGATAATGTTTAATTAGGTGTAAAATTTGTTCCATACATTCTATCTGAAATCTGAGACACCCTTTTGTAGATAATGGCCATAGGAACAACATATAATAAAATCAACCCTCTAGGGATACCTATGTAGAAGCTAATTTCATTCGAAAGTGGAAATTTGGTGAAAAATATTTTAGACACAGTTAACATTATAATTGGTTACATGATTGTTGCATGATACTAACATTGCATTAATTTGAAAGATTAATCTGTTAGCTATTAAAAACTACCACTTTTATAAATTTTCAAGCATTATTAAGAAAGTTACAGCATTTTAAAACTTGGGAGTTGCAGTTATAAAATCTTTGTACTGTGCTACCTTAATGGAGAACAAGAAAGCTTTTCTGTTATCATCATTATTGGAAATGTTCTCTTATTTTCCGGAAAATGTGGCAAAAAAATTTACAACTCGCAGACTTCAACGCTGGTTGGAAAATCATTATGGTAGTTCTGTCGTCATTCAAACACAACAAGGTCAGGGCATGTCAAACATTATGTTTAGCAGCTCGATCACAATTGGAGACGCTGTTAAAGCAGCTGCTAATCTTAAAGTGGAATTAAAATGGTCCCAAGAACAAAATTTTGTGAGTGAACAAAAAGAGCCAACAGAAGAGCAACTTATTCATTCCGTTGCCAAAATAATTCGTAGTGAAATTGAAAATATTGAACTTCCAATTGAGCAGTATCCTACTTCAATTGAGGCCTCTCTTGCTCATTCATACGTGTCAATGCCTCATTCTTTAGTGAAGCTTCTCTACTGGCTTGTTGATGAAAAGGGTTTTAAAAATGGGGTTAATCCGTCTGATATACAAACTGACCGCTTGAAAAAATGTTTGGCATTAATAGAATGCATTGTTGCTATTAATAGGAATGCATTTACACCTTTTCATCTTGGATTAGCTGTACAAGTATATCACGAGTTTGGCTCAAAGCGTCTTGTTGAAATTCTTAACGCTCATGGATTTTGTGCCACTTACACTGAACTGCGCAGATATCTTACAAGTGTGGCAAACCACGAGATTAGTCAAATCAATGGTGACTGCTACATTCCTGGAGGCATTCGTTCTATTTTGCAGGGAGGTGGTCTGATTCAGGAGGGCTCAGATAACATCGACATAAACACAGAAACTATAGATGGTAACAACGAAATAATTAAATTTACAGTCTAGTGTTTATATTATTATATTCAGGATTTTGGATTAAAATCAATCGACCAAAACTTACCTGTATTATTAGTGATCTATGTTTACACCTTATACATTATATCTCATAATTGTTAAAATTTTTGTCACCGAAGAAGGCCATTTGTTGAGCCGAAATATTTGCAATTATTGTATAATTTATATCATCTGTTCAGTTTTTCCATCTTTGTGCAATGATATTACTTTTTAGTGTTTTGTTTTCCATCTATTTATCGGTATTGTTACACAATCTTTCAGACTCATATATATATATATATATATATATATATATAGACGAGTTGTATTATACAAATATAGCCTTTGTATGAGGTCGATACAAGGATATATTGACCTGAAAGAAGTATATTGACTGAGGACGAAGTCCGAGGTCGATATACTTCTTTGGGTCGATATATCCTGTATTGACCTCATACAAAGGCTATATTTGTTATATTATTAATTTCCGACCATATTTGTATCAAATCTTCATTTAGGTTTGTTGGAATTTTATAGATATTACATTGTCTCCTTGACAATAACAACATATTAGTTGTTATTTCATTTACTTTTTTTTGGACATCTTATGATCTCTTATGTAAAATGTATTTGAGGATTTTTTTCGTCAAATAATCGATCACACATAACATTTGTTTCAAAACGCTTAACAATATCCTGAAATTCATTACATGACGTCACAAAGTATATCGGTTTTTAGATATTCTAAAAATAACCGTGCAATATGCTTTTTGCCGGTCAATATGCATTTTGCTATCCGCCGTTTTCACTCTACCTTAGAAAATATAGTTTAACATGTGACTATCCCTAAACGAATCAAATTTGTTAAAATATACGAATTAATAATATATATATATATATATATATATATATATATATATATATATATATATATATATAGGTAAATAACAAAGTCTTATGTTATTGCTGTATGCCATTGATTCCAGCAGCACCTGCCTAAGGAGTACATATATCTCAATGCATACGATATTCCCATGCTTGTATTTCCTTGATAAAGGGTTGCTGTTCGCAAGGAAGCAATTAAACCAAGAGTTCCAAATGGTGAAGTTGAAACCAACCCTTAGAAAATTTTACGGACGCCTTCACGCGTTGGTGTACCGCTACGTTACATCCATTTCACAGATAATATCCGATATCTCATAACTACAATCCCGTTCTCTTTTCACGAATATGACCTACCGAATTAGACTATTTAAAGGGTTTGTAAAAATTTGAGCATTACGACGGGTGCCACATGTGGAGCAGGATCTGCTTACCCTTCCGGAGCATCTAACTGAAATCACCCCAAGTTTTTAGTAGAGTTCGTGCTGATAAGTATTTGGTGTTCTATGTTGTGTCTTACCTGTGTACTATAATTAATCTGTTTGTCTTTTCTTTTTTGAATCGATTGAAGATTAAAACCAGATGCTCCGCAGGGCGCAGCTTTATACGACCGCAGAGGTCGAACCCTGAACAGATTAAGTACATACATAACAAAATTAAAAGCATTGGAGTACGCATGCGAATCTATTGCGCCATAATCAGTTATGTATTTAGTCTCCTGTGAAAAAGACATATTAAGAGTGTAGAGAAGTGCCATGGAAATTTACATAGGAAGTCATTTTCTGATTGAGGTAAGACATCACTGCAGAGAAATTATTTTGACTATGTGGCATATTTTTGTTCATTTCCAAGCTGAGAGAGTTTCTCAACATGAAAAAAAACTCACAAATCAACGGGGAGGATGGGAGAATAGTGAAAGGATATTTTTTCTGGTAAGAACTGAAAATTATTAAATAAAAAAAAGCAAAAAAAAAAAAAAAAAGACTACTACATTTGTACCACCTTCACAAAGAAAAAAACAAGTGGACATCTTCTGATAATAAATTGTCATAATTGAAGTGAAGATAACATTTGGATTGTATGAGTAAAAAGATGTTGAAGTTATATATGTTATAACAACATTTTACTGTGAATTCATTCATTTTCTTGTCTGTATCAATTTTCATGCATACTTGATTTGTCTGAAAACAAATTCTGCATACATGGCATACAATCCTATTTTGGATTTATAAATTATAAAAATGAAATATTGTTTAATTGGTTGTTAACCCTTAATCCACAAATATTAGTACCCAATAAACATGATAAATATTTATAAATCTACAGTATGTATTTAAAGACAACCAGTATGTAGGATTAATGAAAATCTTTTAAATACAGATTGTTTCTTTTAACATGTTTTTAAGTCAAAGTCATTTAAGTGTTCAAACTAACTAAAAATATTGTGTGATGCAGAAGCCTAAAGGATGAAGATTTGATAGGACCGGCACATTATTTTTTCACATTTTAATACAACTTGAATTAAAGTGACATGACAAAAACCTGTAATATATTATCTGTGCAACAGGAAATGAATTGTAGAATTATTGGGTAAATTCGCTTTTACGGAGATCGAGTCGGGTCCATTCCACCTTTGGGTTGTTGTTTGGTTGTTAAATGTAGCATCATGGCCGTCGATGATAGTTCAGATCAGGCAAGAGGGGGTCTGTATTCGAAACTCTTCGAATTTTCAACAGCGGATTGAACACGGATCATTCACATAGAAATGGCGGGAGATCCAGCATGACTGACGAATCATACAAAGTCGTTTCAACTGCAGACGAAGCGGAGCATGGTATATACGCTCATGAAGTTAGAACAAACACAAACTTCACAATTTACCGAAGAAATAAGGAGTTGTCTTCGACTGACACAATTGGTTGGTACAATGTTTCGTCGCAGATAAAAGGGGGAGGTTTACATTATCATTTAATTGTCTGGAAATATTGAAAAAATGTGTACATGCAAGAACGGATCCAACCACTTGTTAAAAAGGGGGGGGGGTGTCCAACCATTCAAATGCATTGTAAATTAAATTAGGGGGGGGGGAGCGAACTCTTCTTGTACCACGATTTCCCGAGGATTACAGGAACAAATTAATATCCAAAAGACTAATAGACATCTTTCGAGTTCGATGCATTTCCGTCAAAAACTCTGGTATTAGTGAACGTCATTTGTGCGTTTAGGGGCGTCGTCACATCCATTCCAATGTTGAGCGAGTGGTTGGAAAACTATAATTCTATATTGTTCAAATTACTCGGCAAATTGAATTCTCAAAATTGAAAATCAGCTCTCTTGTCATTAGGAATTGTCATTAAGTACCTATAGAACAACCCTTATTTCTAGTTTATCCTACACAATGACGATCACTAAGACGCTTGATGAACGTAAATAGTGCAGGGATACAGGCGACCCCCTCTATCTGGTAAATGACGTCATAAAGGCGCGTATAATTGACGAGTTTTTTTCCGGTGACGGATGAACTCAAAAGTGGTCTATTGATTTGTCCCTAAAACATGATATCACATGGTGTTATACTGCTTAAACCTTAAAAATTTAAAACAAAATCGTACGAGATTAAACGAGAGTGACGAAACTATTCAGATGGGGCGTGTAGAGAGACTTATCGTTCTTTGTCCCAAAAGGATGTCTCTATCATAAGTGCCATTTAAAGCTGTCATATAAGGTCTGCGAAGTTTTATTCGTTAAAACTCAATATGAATAAAAGTTATCTTTAAGAAATCAATTGGTATACATATTTTTTAAGCTGTATACCTTTTCAGGGGCTAATCCAGCCATTTTAAAAAGGGGGATTCCCAACCCAGAAAGGGGGTTTCCAACTATATGCTCCCATTCAAATGCATTGATCGTCCAAAAAAAGGGGGGTTCCAACCCCCGGACCCCCCCCCCCTTTCCCTGGATCCACCAATGCTTTTGAATAATTATGTTTGCTATATTGTTTCCAACAAGTAATTTGCATAAATATGACATGCTTATCTATTTCCTGAAGTTAATTTGTACTTTTATTGAGTAAACTCGACTAATATCTTTAAATTATATACTTTGATATTATTTTAAGTAGTATAACACAATGTGTTCAGGACAAATCAATTTGTCCTTTGGATATTAAAAATTAGTTCTGGTAATCATGAGGAAATCGTAGTACCGCCAATAGATTGCCACTGGAATAGCATGTCCTTCTACAATATCTTCAACCAGCACTTAAAGAAAGTTTCTCCTGGTTTTGTTGGTTCTGTCTGGGGCAATTTTCTTATTTGCCTATGAAATCTTCTAGACAGTCAGAGATGGAGAGTGGCATATTTTTCCAGTTATTTGTTTGTACTTTAAAGATAAATATTGTATGTTATTCATTTCAGTATTTTGTCTTCAAGCGCTGAATCTCTCTGGTTACTACTTATGTGTTGCATTTAATATCATTTGAAACACTTCTTAGTAACTGGACAGGTGAAAAATAGTCATCACCAGTAGAGTGGGGGAAGTCTTAAAACAAGATGACATTCCAGGACTAAGACAGGTAACATTGAAAAATTGCTAAGGACAATTCATGTACAGGATTTATTTTTTTTATGGCAGAAGTCAAATTGCCATGAATTCTCCAAAAAATGCAGATTGTTTAATGTTTATTTTTCAGATATTTTCAGGTTTGCCCCATACATGTACATGGAATCTTGATAGAACTAATGATAGAATAAGGGATTTTAACATTTAAAATTGAGAATGGAAATGGGGAATGTGCCAAAGAGACAACAACCCGACCAAATAAAAAACAACAGCAGAGGGTCACCAACAGGTCTTCAATGTAGCGAGAAATTCCCGCACCCGGAGGCGTCCTTCAGCTGGCCCCTAAACAAATATATACTAGTCCAGTGATAATGAACGCCATACTAATTTCCAAATTGTACACAAGAAACTAAAATTAAAATAATACAAGACTAACAAAGGCCAGAGGCTCCTGACTTGGGACAGGCGCAAAAATGCGGCGGGGTTAAACATGTTTGTGAGATCTCAACCCTCCCCCTATACCTCTAACCAATGTAGTAAAGTAAACGCATAACAATACGCACATTAAAATTCAGTTCAAGAGAAATCCGAGTCTGATGTCAGAAGATGTAACCAAAGAAAATAAACAAAATGACAATAATACATAAATAACAACAGACTACTAGCAGTTAACTGACATGCCAGCTCCAGACTTCAATTAAACTGACTGAAAGATTATGATTTCATCATATGAACATCAGGCACAATCCTTCCCGTTAGGGGTTTAGTATCATACCATCATAACATATATGAGAAGAACATAACCCGTGTCATGCCAACAACTGTTTTTAGAATAAATGTGTTTAGTTCCGATGCAAAGACCTTATCAGTGATTCAATATTAACGCCAAAATATGCAATCTTTAATGACTTGACAACCGTATCGTAATTATATCCCTTCTTAATAAGTCTATTCAAAGGTTTTGTAAGTTTCTGAGGTGAATACTGACACCTTTGTGCTTTATAAAGAATATTACCATAAAAAATTGGATGTGAAATACCTGAACGTATTAGAAGTCTGCATGTTGAGCTATATTTACGAATGATGTCTTTATACCGATGATAAAATTTAGTAAATGTTTTGACTAGTTTGTGATATCGAAAACCTTGGTGTAATAATTTTTCAGTAATACATAAATTTCTCTCGTTAAAATCGAAAACATTGTTACATACACGAGCGAATCGTACAAGTTGAGATATATAAACACCGTAAGATTTACATGTATGACCCCAAAAAATATACGTCTGTTAAAAAAGATAGCAAAGTGTTTATTTCACCGCATAAATCACAAGTTTCCTTAAAACAGCTGCCATATTCACTATGAACATTTGGATGTATCTGTTGAAAAAAAAAATCAAAGTGCTGGATAGCACCTCTGGAAAGTTTGCAACTGTAGCTGTGTATTATTCCAAAAAGGTTATAGACGTGTATTATTTCAAAAATGTATTTCATCACAGCTTGGATGTTTTAAACTAAACCATTGTCTTGTCAGTAATGATCAAAAATCACTTTTTTCATGTTTGTCATAAAAAGTTTTGATATTTTCTATTGCAACCTAAAACTGTAGATCTAAAATATTGAAATATACAGAAAGCTCTGATAATTTCTTTTTAAGTACCCATGCCATGTCAACATCAAGGGCCTGTGAATTAGTATTTTTCTATTGGTTTAGATCCTTCATATTTGTTTTTAGTAAATTAACACGTAAGTTTTTTTGTTTGAATTGCTCCACATGTTTCCTATCGGGGCCTTTTATAGCTTTCTGCATGTATATGGTACAGATATTTCTCATTATTGACGACCATATGGTGGCCTATAGTTATTAATACATTTTCCTCCTTTGAACTCTTTTGGATAGCATTGGTTCTTTAATAGTTATCCCACGAGGACGCGGTGTGTCAGTGTTAGATCATCACCCCGATGGCCGGAGGCCAGAGGGTGATCTAACACTGACACACCAAGTCCGACTGGGATAACTATTTTACATCCCAGCTGTTTAAGATTAGACGAAAAACCATTTACAATTCATAAAATCTGGTTTAGAACGCCACAAAACCATAACAATATACTTTATATACTACTATATGATGTATACCCTTTTTTACCCTTAAACACGATGAGCAGATATCAAACTATGTCAACTCGCTCTACTTGCCAATCGGCCCACACTATATCGCCACTTTATACAAATATCGTCCCACTCTTGTTTACCGACTTGCCCCACTTTGAAAAAGTGTAAAATCAAATTGAACAATCAGTCTGAAAACTCACTAATTAACGAAAAAGGTTAAAACCCCACTGAATAAAGGTCTGACAGCTCGCACCCGAGCTCGCACCACTTATAAAAAGATCTTGCTTCCTTTAAGTATGTCAAATTAATATTGTTTCTTCTCGAGTCGTCCTGGTGTACTGGTATGTGTCGTGGCTTGATATGCTAAAGGTCTTGAGTTCGAATCCCAGCATATACACTGGATTTTTTTCTACGTGAATTTTGATAGATAGTCTTTTCCGTATAATCAAGGATTTGTATACTATACAAATCCTTGGTATAATAATTATAAGTTTTATAGGGGATTTGACATTCCCGCCAAACTGTTACAGAACAAAGGAAAGCATGCATAACAAAGAAACTCAAACTGGGGTGATCTGGTAGGGATGATCCGGCTCAGATCACCCCTGTTAGAACAAAGGAGCTGGGATGTAATTGCAAAAAATACCACATCCGTTTTTATAAATAAAACAGTTACAGTAACTTAAATCAATACAAATGTAATGAAAGTGAATTTATATTAAAGGCTTTTATCTAAAATAGGGAACGTGTCCATGGGACACAAATGATGCCCCCGCTAGCATTAATGTTATAAAGGGTCACAACTCAGGAACTGTAAATGTGCATGACGCTACCAAAATGTGTACTTGATCTGAGTTATGGGGTAATAAGCATTGTGTATACATTCTAATTACACAGTATTGCGCAATAGATTTGTTAGATCTTGACATTTGTTTTGTGTCAGAAACCTATATATTATGTCAAAAATTTGATCGCAATCCAAATTCAGAGCTATATCAAGCTTGAATGTTGTGTCCATACTTGCCCTAACTGTTCAGCGTTTCGACCTCTGTGGTCGTATAAAGATGTGCCCAGCGGAGCATCTGGTTCCATTTGTAACGAGGCACAACCCTAGAGCAGTAAAAATTACTCCACCAAAATTCAAGATTGATCTTTGTTTTATTGTTAAAAGTATTAACACTGTATAAATTTCATAACATTTGGTTGAGCGAACTGAAGTTAGATAACTGAAACGAAAATAGTCAGCAATTTTTTACATATGTAAAGGGGCATAACTCTAAAATGGTATAACTATCGCCACCAAAATTCAAACTTGATCAGTGTTTGTGGTAATGAGCATTGTGTATAAGATTCATAGCATTTGGTTAAGACAAACTAAAGTTAGAGAACAGAAACTAAAATTTCAAGCAACTTTCCTTTTTGTAAAGTAGCATAAAATGCTAGAATGGTAAAATTGACGCAACTAAAATTCAAACTTGACTTGTGAATTGTGGTTATAAGCATTGCGTATAAGTTTCATACAATTTGGTTCAAGCAAACTAAAGTAAGAGAACAGAAACGAATTTTGGGATGTACGGAGGTACATGTACGTACAAGTAAGGGAAGGACATACATACTTACAGCAGAACAAGGATAAAACTCAATACGGTTGGAGCATAACAACAGCAGTATGACCACAGGAATAAAAAGTTTATATTCACTAGATTCATAGAGGTGCTTATAACCTGTAACACATTTAGTTGCTGTTGTGAAATTAAGCATTGTCTTATGAGTTAAGAACATTTGAGAATTTTTGTTTTAAGCCATTCATTTGATATATTACGGTAATCATTGCCTCTGTGTTTGGGTGACAAAGCAATTGAAATCTATTAATATAGGGCATGGAATGCCTTAAAACTTTTCCAGATGCACAGGCCGCTGTTTGTCTGTAATCTATCTAAATTTTGAGGTAAAAATGCAGCCATTTTAGCCAAAGGGTACACATCATGAACCTTATAATCATTTCTATAGAACTTGTCTTGATACCCTAAGCTATGAAGTGGATGCTGAAGAAGTGGATGCTGACTCGGTTGCTTTTAATACGGATGCTATATGATACGAATTTACAATAACACACCAGAAATGGTATGATGTAAATTATTGGAAGAAGACTGAAGAAGAACTGACGTTGGGTCAATGTTTTTCTGCTGTCAGTTTGATCCACTTGAGCATGCTGAACGAGTAAAGTTCCTTATATCCACATTGGAATGTGAAACAATTAGTATTTATATAACGGAATTAAGTTTTCAAATGATTTTTGGCATCAAAATCTTCCGATCGATGTTTAGACAAAAACAATGCATTTTTTTTAAATTTTTTTTTTATTAAATCCGGTCATTTTTACCTTTACTCGTCCTTGGCGTGAGACGTTAGACATATAATATAATTATCGAGTATTTTATATTCTTTCACCTGTGTTTTGTTTAAACAAACCATTATCACTTTTCAATTATCCAACGGCTTGGTCAAAATGTCTCGCATTTTAATCAGTCATTCCCGATTCTTTCGATACACTCGGGATTTTACCACGTTTACGTACGTACATATAGTAAACAGGTAAAAGTAGAGCGGGGAAATGTTCATTCATGAAATATTCATGAATGAATGAAAACGCAATCTCGCGTAGATTTCTTGTGATTTTCTCTACAGCGCATGGCAGATCCGCGAAGTAGTGTTTGTAATACTCATTTTTAAAATGAAGTTAAATTCATCTGAATCGTCGGTGAATATTCATTTCTTTTTATTCAAGCCGTAATCTTTTAAGTCAAAACAGTAGTTACTCAAAATTTTAAAAGAATCTTCCAAGAATCAGAACTCAAACACTAGTACTACACTATCTCGGAGCAGAATATATTGCGATAATCTGTCAACCGGAAGTTTGAGGCCGACGCCTAAGGAAAGTAGCAATAGCAAGCTATAGCAAACTTTCCAAAAAATATTTATACTCGCAACAATGCAACTTATCATTTATAAGCAAACAACCAGGTTTCGGCAATGTTACACCACTCACATACATGTATGAGAATACTTTATATCTAATGCATGTACATTGTATTAAGTAATTGTTTACTATAGATGTTATACAAAGTGATGAAACTTCTAATTTCAGTTTATTAACTTGCTTTATTTATTAGTTTATTTGCATTTAATATTTTATCACTTACTCTATTGTTATTTTTTTACTGTTTTGTTTATGTGATAACTCAGTTTGAAAATCTTATGACCAGCAAGACAAAATAGTCTTACATAGAGAGAATTAATAGTTAAAAATTTATGAGAATGTATTATGTCAACACTGAAACCATTGATCTTGTTTCAACAGACTACAAAGCACATCAGATTTGGTGGGAAGATGGAAAAGCTGATGACAGATGTAAAATAGATACTAATGGCTGTCCTTACATTATTCTGGGATATGATGTTAGAGAATGTCAGCATGGTCCTGACCGAAACATCAAAAAGAAGATCCAATATAAAGCAGAAAAAGTATTTAACGTAAACAAGGATTTGTATTGCAATCTTACTATATAAATCCTTGACAATATTGCATGTGTATTTGCGATTTCCACATACAAATGACATATGTTGCCATTAGATATATGTATTTTCAATTAATAAGCATAGTAGGTTGCAATTTCAAAATTATAAGAGAGTTTTTTGCCATTACTAACAATTCCTATCTGGTACCCGAAACTAGTTAAAGTCATTTTAAATAAAGAGACCACAAGCTTGATCTTTTTAAACCAGTCTTTACGAACTTGTTTGATAAATCACTATTGCCCCAGTTACTTCAGAAAGTGTTGATTATGTTTTTGGGTGAAGATTGCATGAAATGGTTGTGGTGGTCTTACATTTGGTCAAAGTTGCTTTGACCAGATTTGTGTTTGGTCTAAGCTCTCATGTATTCACCTTTAATATGCATATTACAATAAGTATTGTGTATCAACTCAAAGTGAAATATCACAGTTCATATAGTTTTTCAAAATTCCCTTTATTAAACCAATAGTACTTGCTAAAATATTTATATTGTATTGTATGGGAACATCAATACATGCAATAGTGGTATGTTAATGTCATTTTGTTTTAGGAAGAAAAGTCGAAAACTGACCATAGCTATGTTATGAAAGGCAGGACTCTGATTCAAAACACTAAAAAGATGATATGTCCTGCTAGGATAACCCAGAGACGCATTATTAAATTTCCAGGATACAGGGTTTGGTTTTTTTTTATTTACATTTTTATACTGGGATACAGTGACTTTCTATTCTTTATACAGGACTCGTCTCTATTGATTTTAACTGATTACTAAGCTGCCTGTTTAAGCTACCACCCAACAATAAACTTAGTTTCTTATATCTGATATACGATGCTGAGTAGTTATTTGCGTATTTCACAGTTCATTGTAATTATATAATTATAATAAGTTGTTAATATAAAATATGATTAATAGCCATTTACGATGACAAAAAATATAAGATTTTGAAAGAATGATGAATAATTAAACTTAGGCGTATCATTTTAAAGAACATCCCAATTGTGTAAAATGGTTTCCATGTCAATCAAGATGGAGGCTACTTAAAATTCAAAGAACAAATACCTACCTCAAAGTTCAAAGATCAATATTTAAAAAACAACCAGAGAAATCTTTTAAAAAACAAAATTTTGCAATGACAAAATGTATAAAACCTGAATATATAGTTGTGAAGAACACTTGATAAATGTGAAATGATTTGCTATAAAGTCATGTGACACGACCAGCTACGGCTGAGTTCAGTTTGATAACTTGTATAGACATCGTTATAAGTGACCAGTCCTGTTAGTATAGAAAGTCCCTGAGGGATACTATTTAAGGGGACAACCGTTTGACTATCAAATAACATAGAAGGCAAATTAAAAAAAAGTGCACTTTAAACCTGCAATTCCTTTAAAGCTGTTCGTGCTATTGTTCAAACAAAATATGGAATAATTTCAGTTGTTGAACTAGTTTTGAAAATTTGACTGAACTTTTTCTTATTAAATATGGTTCATGTGTGTTGTTTGTGTTTCTTATAGAAAGAGAACCCCAAGGGTGACTGGGGTATAGAAATATGGTCACTTGGTCTTCTCCCGACCGGCAGTAAAACGCTTGCCGAAGTGGGGCGTCCGCTTGGCTATGCGGGATGTATCAAGTTTGCAGTCACGTCCGGTCAGAAGGGGGACGTTAAATCCGATGCCTCGTGTAAAGAGAGTGCCACGCTCTTTGCACGTTAAGAACCCTTGCAACAACTCTTTGAGGGGTCCGTAGGGGGCCTGTTGCAAGGCAAAATTTCTGTCCCTATCCAACATACCCTCATGTTTCAGTGGCAGTCCAAATTGCCCCGACAATCATCCCAGATGGCCTCTATTGTATCAACCTACCTATTGTATTTATTGTGAACTTGTTCTCGTCCTGAATATGCATGAAATATTTGCCACTGGACGTTAAGCAACCAACAATCAATCAATATAGAAAGAGATCAGGTACTCTTGTTCATTCGTAAATTTTTCATAAAATACAAATCACTACACAGGTTATACATGTTATAGTAAGGTTATCTTATCTCGCATTTCTGATTTAATTAAAAGTAGCACAGTTTACACGTTCTAATGTCTCTTGGCTTATTTTGATACTTCCAAGATGTGTCAGGCCCTGCTATTGTAATAGCTGTTGATACTGACAGACCCCACACTGTAATAAATCAATTATAATGACAGTGTAAAAAAATGATTACCTGTAATCTTAAGAGACAAACTAAAATGACATATTTTGTTAATTTGTTTGCACAAATAATTTAGCCGAACGAAACCTTTGTCAAAAACACATTACAATAAGTAAGTTTTCCTTTTTAACCGTATTTTTGTGACAAAAATGTCGGATATTGATTTGGGGATGTTTGGCGGAGGTAACCAAATGTTGTACGTACATTTTCTCATGAACCGTTCAACCAAAGTTTTTAAAATTTTAATATGTAGTTACTGGCAACAAAATAAAGGTCAAGTTCAAAAAAGACGATTTGACTTTTACCGTTCAGTTCTTGAAAGATTGAAAAATGGCGTTTCCAGTCGTGTCCGTGCATTTACTCATGAACTGTTCAACCAAAGCTTTTCAAATTTTAATATGTTGTTACTTATGACAAAATGCAGGTCAAGTTCAATAATGTCGATTTTGACTTTTACCGTTCAGGAGTTATGGTTCTTGAAAGATAAAAAAATGGCGTTTCCATTTATGTTGTTGCATTTACTCATAAACCATTCAACCTAAGCTTTTCAAATTTTAATATGTTGATACTGATGACAAAATGGAAGTTAAATTTGATATTGACGATTTTCACTTTCACCGTTCATCAGATATGGTTCTTGTGATATTGCCAGGACACAAATAAATGTTAATAAATCCGGTTTGCTGTCGTTGTGACAGCCTCTTGTTTGTCATTACTCTGTAAGATTTATGAATTACCTTATTAATGAAATGGACCAGTCCAAATGTGAAAGACGCCATGTCAAGATGAAGAGATATTCATAATTTGGATTTTTCTTGTTTTATAGATTGAAAAAAGTATGTCTTATTGGATTGACGGTCCACATGGTCCCATTCATCAATTGTAATCGTTTGTAGGATACTGCTAATTAAAGATGTTTGCTACTCTTGTTTCAAAATAACAAGGTTTTTACTAGACTGTTATAAATTGATAGTAGATAAATAAAGGAATAAGAGGAGCAACCATCCTCAATTATTTATAGAAAACTGAATGGTTTTAAAGTTAATTTGGAAATTGGTAAAAGTAAAAGGTTTTATTCTATTTTTTTCAATCAAAGGGGAAATGCTCAATTGCTGTCTTTATTTATCAGTTAGAAAATAGTTCAAGTAAATGGAGAAGGAAGCAGACTGCAAAAACTCTTCGCAAAGCTTTGGAAGAGTCATCTGCAGATGTTGTGAAAGAAGAAGAAATCCACATGTATTATTCAACTGCAGATGACCATAAAAACCATATAATAGGAGAGGTATCAAAGTTGAACAGTTTAAAAGTTTTATATTTTATTAGCTCTACTAGACATTATAATTCCTATAGGTACTTATTTTCTACTTTTATTTCTTGGTTAAACTTGTATATGTTGAAACTTTTAAGTTCACACTATATCAACATGATACTAAGTACATATTTACTTTATTAAGGGAACCTTTCAATAAATTTCATGGTTCAGTGAAAAGGATGGTGCAAGCATGTTTTTTTATATCATAATTCTTTTTTAATATTTAGTGGTGATTATTCTGAATTCAAAAACATTTATACTTTTTACAGTTTGCTGGACTTTGTCAACCAGTTGGACCAGAAGTTAAGGCAAAAATTAGACAACTGGTTGGAGATGGGGTGACAAAAGTGTCAGAGATGAAGAGACATTTAAAAGTATTTGTTAAAAAAGAACTAGAAATTGAGGACCAGACCATACCTAGCCGTCGGTTTTATCCAACGGACAAAGACATCAGGAACCATGTGGATACAACGAAAAACAAATTCAGGTACATTTTTCTTTTAGGTTGATCAAGATTTTGAATCGAGCATAAAATTAATTATTAATGTTAAACTTAGCAAATCATTCTAAATTTCTGCAAAATGTTGTAAGGTCCAAAAAAATATATGTCTGTTTACAGTTACATGACCAACCCTCCTTTTGAGCGCTGACCCTAAGTCATTTTATTTGCAACGTAAAGTGAAAAATGAACTGAACTCGTGTCAAAAGTGAAGCTAAAGGTGCCAATAATATAAATCAATTGCCTAATACATCCAAATGTTCACAATCGTTAATATGATACAATGTAGCTGTTTTAGGAAATTCGTGACTCGTGTGATGAAATAAACACTTTGCCGCCATTATTTCTGACCAATAACAAAGATAAATAATCCAATCATTAAAAATAAGGGAAAACTACGCCCATGATGCATAAAAAATAAAATGAAAAATAAAACAAAATGGAAATACCGACTTACCTACCCTATTTTTTTTAAAAGTATGTAACCTTAAACAGACATAAATATTTTTTTGCCTATACATATTTAATTAAAGAAATCGTTAATTATTTAGCTACAAGGATAAAGACATAAATATGAAATATACAAAAAATTCAATAATTGGGATTAGAAACAAGAGCAGTGCTCTTATCGGGGACTAAACCTAACGGTCGCCCAATGCAACCAGGTTTTTCGGCTGGGCAAATATATTTATCATCGTCATTGCCCAGCTGGCGACAAATAGTATTTTGCAATGAATTCCATGTCTATCCTTTCCCCCATGATATAAACAAAAAAATGGGCGTATAAAAACTGTTCCAAAACAGAAAACCTGATTGTCTTATTAAAACGGTAAAATAGAACGGCAGATTTTTCATAAACCAGTACCAGGTCATTTTTTAAACAAAACCCAGTCGGACATCTATGCTTTTGATGATAAGTTATGATTTGACACATGTATATACGCCTTCACTAAACACTCTTTTTGAAAGCTTCTACAATTAGTTCATTATTTCATTACAAAAACTTGTAAACACATGTTGTTCTTCAAAGAAAAAACGAAATGCAAAATCCCTTAAATAAATACCATAATAGTATGATAACCAATCTTCGATGAACTAATTGAATATTATTTTTTAATAAACACTTATTCGAGGATGGCTTTTAGATTTGAAATTATATTTAATAATTTAAGGAAACAGTCCTATTGTCAACAGAAAGTTCTAATTGAAGGAAGACAATTTTTGGCGGGAAATCTTCAATTATCAGTACTATCAAATCTTATGATAAATTTCTGATGGCAGTAATTCAAATATTATAAAGTTATAATAATATCTTTTCTGTTTAAATAAGTTTGTTACCTCAAAAGAAGGTGATGAAATTTGTTTAATCCATTTATTGCATTAAAATGTCATATTCCTATGATTCTAAAGTAGTGTGTGCCCTGAAGGATACATCTATTTATTTGTATATGTTTTAATTACTTGCAGATTTTCCAAAGATGATCAGACTAATCTTGAACATTTAGTTCAAGGATGGACAAAGACATTTCCAGATGATAATTTTTATTTAAGAACATGCGTACAGTGAGTACTTAGAAATACAACATAAAAGTAAAGATTTGATTTTAGATAAATTTTATGATGTCTGAGCAATAAGTTCATTATGTTTGTTTATTTTGCTCACATGTTGTTGTCAACATAATGGAATTTAATGTGACTGCCATACAATTGATTGGTTTAGCTAGCTATAAAACCAGATTTAATCAACCATTTTTCTACATGAGGAAGTGCATGTACAAATTCAGGAATATGACTACCAGAGTTGCTTTCATTCATTTGGTGTTATTAAGAATTTGATTTTGCAATTGTTTAAAGGACTTTCTGTTTGGAATTTCCCTTGGAGTTCAGTATATTTGTTAATTAACTTTGTTCATTTTAAGCTATTTCTAGTTCCATTTCTTAACTTGGTCTTTGTTTGCTTGTAATCAGGGGTCAAATTTCACCTTCAGACTAGTGGACTGAAAAATTTACTGGTCTGGCTCCAACTCTACTTGTCCTGCATAAATGACATTCATTTGACTACCACTAAATTATATAAATGAAAGATGTTTACTTTTGTTTTCGTGATTTCTTTTACATATGTTAGACAACAAGTGCTCTCCTCTCCTTTATTCCCATATATTTTTTTGGGCCGTTCTGGTTGTTCATGAGCAAGTACAGATTTTGTTGTTTCTTTTTGTTTTGTTTTGAGTACTATTGTTTGTTTGTTTGTCTGTCTTTTTTTTAAGCAATGACATTGTCCTTTAATTTTTGACTTATTTGTTTGAGTGTTACTTTGCTATCCTTTGCCTCTCTTTCAGCACTTAACGAAGGTGTTTATTTTTTTTGGGGGGGGAGGGCCAACATCTCAATACATCTGATACTATGGTCTAGGACAGGCTGTGTGACTTAAGGATTTGTGTACAGACTAATGCAATTTTTATTTACTATTAGAGTGGACCAGAGGATAAAATTGATTGATTGATTGTTGGTTGCTTAACGTCGAGTGGCAAATATTTCATGCATATTCAGGACGAGAACAAGTTCACAATAAATACTATAGGTAGGTCTTGAAATATTAGAGGCCATCTGGGATGATGCTGGGGGAAATTTGGACTGCCACTGGAAAATGAGGGTATATTGGATAGGGACAGAAATTTTGCCTTGCAACAGGCCACCTACGGACCCCTCAAAGAGTTGTTGCAAGGGTTCTTAACGTACAAAGAGCGTGGCACTCTCTTTACACGAGGCATCGGATTTAACGTCCCCAATCTGACCGGACGTGACTGCGAACTTAATACATCCCGCACAGCCAAACGGACGCCCCACTTCAGCAAGCGTTTTACTCCCGGTCGGGAGAAGACCAAGTGACCATATTTCTATACCCCAGTCACCCTTGGAGTGCCAGAGGATAAAACATCTGATGAAAAGTTTGTATTTGTTCACCAGAGCAGATGGACGCAGCTTTATACGACCGCAGAGGTTGAACCCTGAACGGTTGGGGCAAGTATGGACACAACATTCAAGTTGGATTTTATGAAATGAGAAAAATTTAACCCCCCTCCCCAATTTTTTTTTCACATCCCCCTTTCTCTTATTCCAAAACTGATCTCAATTCACATTTCTGATGGAGTTTGCAACAGTAACTATTCATTTAAATATATCATAAAATATTAAAATGTAAAAAAGGTGTTTGTTATCACTGAATGGTAAAGATTGTTTTAATTTATCAGTTGGTAGTAAAAGTGAATATACATTGTATATTGTATAAAACAATGATTTAAGTTGATTCAACTACTATTCTGGACAAAGAAAGATAACTCCAATTTTCAAAAAATTCTTGCTATTGCGCAATACTGTGCAATTGAAAATATTTGCTAATTAAAGATTTCTTGCTATTGCGCAATACTGTGCAATTGAAAATTTCTTGCTATTGCACAATACTGTGCAATTGAAGATTTCTTGCTATTGCTGAATACTGTGCAATTGAAAATTTCTTGCTATTGCACAATACTTAATATAATAATTTTGGATCAACTTTAAAACTGGGCTCATAATCAAAAATCTAAGTACATGTTTAGATTCAGCATATCAAAGAACCCCAAGAATTCAATTTTTGTTCAAATCAAACTTAGTTTAATTTTGGACCCTTTGGACTTTAATGCAGACCAATTTGAAAACAGGAAAAATTAAGAATCTAAATACACAGTTAGATTTGGCATATCAAAGAACCCCAGTTATTCAATTTTTGATGAAATCAAACAAAAATTGATTTGGACCCACTTGAAAACTGGGCCAATAATCAAAAATCTAAGTACATTTTTAGATTCGGCATATCAAAGAACCCCAATTATTCAATTTTTGATGAAATCAAACAAAGTTTGATTTGAACCCCGATTTGGACCAACTTGAAAACTGGGCGAATAATCAAAAATCTAAGTACATTTTTAGATTCGGCATATCAAAGAACCCCAATTATTCATTTTTTTGATGAAATCAAACAAAGTTTAATTTTGGACCCTTTGGGCCCCTTATTCCTAAACTGTTGGGACCTAAACTCCCAAAATCAATCCCAACCTTCCTTTTATGGTCATAACCCTTGTGTTTAAATTTCATAGATTTCTATTTACTTATTCTTAAGTTATGGTGCAAAAACCAAGAAAAATGCTTATTTGGGCCCCTTTTTGGCCCCCTAATTCCTAAACTGTTGGGACCTCAACTCCCAAAATCAATCCCAACCCTCCTTTTGAGATCATAAACCTTGTGTTTAAATTTCATTGATTTCTTTTAACTTATACTAAAGTTATGGTGCGAAAACCAAGAATAATGCTTATTTGGGCCCTTTTTTGGCCCCTAATTCCAAAACTCCCACAATCAATCCCAACCTTCCTTTTGTGGTCATAAACCTTTTTGTAAAATTTTAGAGATTTCTATTTACTTAAACTAAATTTATAGTGCGAAAACCAAGAAAATGCTTATTTGGGCCCTTTTTGGTCCCTAATTCCTAAAATGTTTGGACCAAAACTCCCAAAAATCAATCCCAACCTTCCTTTTGTGGTCATAAACCTTGTGTTAAAATTTCATAGATTTCTATTCACTTTTACTCCCTCAGGCTAAGTTGGCTTTAGATGAATTTGGCTATTTATTTTAGGTATTTTTAACATATAGCTCTTCAAAGATTTTCGGTACTTATACATCTTCGGATTTCAAATGTTTGGCTTTGAGCGTTCCTGATGAAGGTATATCCAGAAAAGCGCTTCGGACGCTATAAATTAATAAACGTGTTGTTTTATATTTTTACATCACTGGGACGATACCTCTGCTGGTGGACTATCAGTCCCCGAGTGTATCATCAGCTCAGTAGTCAGTGCTTCGGTACTGACATGATTAAAGAAACTTTATTAAAATTGTCCGTTTATAAATTTTGAAATTATTATGAAACTAAGGTTTCAACTCCCTCAGGCAAAGTTGGCTTTAGATGAATTTTGGCTATTTATTTTAGGTATTTTTAACATATAGCTCTTCAAAGATTTTCGGTACTTATACATCTTCGGATTTCAAATGTTTGGCTTTGAGCGTTCCTGATGAAGGTATATCCAGAAAAGCGCTTCGGACGCAATAAATTATTAAACGTGTTGTTTTATATTTTTACTAAAGTTAGAGTGCGAAAACTTAAAGTATTCGGACGACGACGCCGACGCCGCCAACGTCATACCAATATACGACCAAAAAATTTTCAATTTTTGCGGTCGTATAATAAAAACCGACAATTTCGATCTAGGAGTTTGAGCTTTTAACTTGTTAACTTTAAATAGGATAACTGCGTGTTTTAGTTTATATGTTAACTATAAATTGCTTATGTTATAATATAGAATTCGGAAAGACAATAATGCACGTAATAATTTCTGAATTTACAGTTCATAGAAATAATATTAAAATGAAAGCTTGTCAAAGAGAGGGACGAAAGATACTATAGGGACAGTCAAACACATAAATCAAAAATAAACTGACAACGCCTGGCTAAAAATGAAAGAAGACAAACAGACAAACAATAGAACACATGACACAACATAGAAAACTAGACACAACATAGAAAACTAAAGAATAAGCAACACGAACCTCAAAGTGTTTGTACACATGATAAAATAACCTTTTTTACTGTTGTATTTCTCTCCATTTCGTATTTACTAGTTATGAGTATTTGTAGGTCAGACATCTTGGTTTTCGTGATCATCAACAGGTTAATACTGAGGAGAAAACTCATAGTTGATATTTTTCTACATTATGAGCTTTTTTTTATCAATGTGAAATGGAATGTGATTTTTCCTACAATAGAAATAGGAAATTTCAAAATAATGACTAGAAAAAAGAGTCCTATCTTAGATGCACAAGAACGTTATCGTGTAAATGCAACAACATAAATATCAATTGAAAGAAGGGACAAATGAAGAAAAAAAAATGTATTATGTTGTTGAAATGAACTTGCTTTGCCTACTCATTTACATCTCTCCATCCAATAAAGATGTAGAGGAAGATCTTTGAAGAAAAATCTTTTCTCTAAGAATTGTAGGAATAATTAAATAATTCCATCCAAAAGAATAGTTCTAGTGATGGAATTAATTATTTACTCGACTTGATCTTATGTAGTGGACTAAATAATTGTAAACAACAAGCTGAAACTAGATAAAAACAACCTTAAAAAGGGTTTATTTGATTAAATTTGCAAATATGAACATAATATTGTGAACACCACAAATGGTATAAAAATCAAATAGTTTGCATATTCGTGTATTACAATGAAACTAGAACAAAGGAAATTATGCATCATGAAAGAGTAAACTATAAACTGTGCTTATACAGTTTATTCAGTCAGAATATAAAATATGTTTTTCAATTATATTTTGTTTATAATAAAATAAACAAGACAAAGATTTCAAAACAATATTTTTTTTCAAATTATTTCCAAACCTGTGCTCATTTTATTTCAGTTAACATGGTTCAAGGATTATATTTGATTGACTTCCCACTATTATATATAAAACAGTGTTAATACTACCATACGAAATTCATTGTAAGATACACATTATGTATATTTATAATTTGAAACCCATGGAAATTTAATTTGTCCCGTAGGATTTCAATTCCACAATTGGATTTTATTTGTCCCATTGGACTCAAAAATATCCTTTGGGATAATGGTCATTCCCATTGGATTGTGCCCTGGTCCATGGGATATTGAAAAGCCCATGTTTATTTCTAAATCAAATAGCAAAGTCTATTTTATAATAACGGCAGCAAAGTAAGGAATGTATTGAATCCAATGTTATTCTGCACATTTTTGTTATAAACACGACACAGTAGCTTTAAGGAGAGGCGGCTGCGGATTTGCAAATTAAAAGTGTCCAGTTCTTGTTCATAAAAGGGATATAATTGTAGAGAAAAATATGTTTTGCTGGTGGTTCTGTGCATTGAAATTATAAATGTAATGAATATTATAGCTGATGATATCGAGTTCCATGCACATTTGAAATGATCATATAGAACATGAACCAATTACCATTTTGGTATCAATGTGTATTAAGACAAATGAACAGATGAGTGGTGGCATAATGTAGGTCACTTCCTTGTCCATCGTACAAACAAGATTATCCACTTACACGTGTACTTTGTTAAAAATAAGTTTAAAACAAATACGCAATTAAAATGCTAATATACAGACGATTCTTGTAATACATGCCACAGAAATATATTTTATTTGAAGTGTCAAATGCCTCGATTAACACGAATCTCGTCGTTTTTGGTCCCCTTTCATATGGGTTTCGAAAAATATAATTTTCTTGTCGGTTTAAATGCCACTAGTTTTGAATGGATACCAATTATCAAAAGTTTTCCTGGATATTTATTTACTTTGCTCATGCGGCACTCTCTGAGTTGAGGGTTGTTTGTAATGTCCAAATTCTGACCGAACGAAAATGCGTACTTTAACATCCCGCAAGGCCGCATGGATACCTCTCTCGGCATGGAGTTGGAGAAAATGTAGAACAGAAAGTCTCAGGACAAAAGAGTCACAATTCAGTTTTGAGAACAAGAAAACCAAATTTAAAAATATTTATTTTCGTTTTTTCCTTATATTATATTTGAAGCAACTTTGTAATTGTAATTTATTAAATAAATATCAATATTGATCAAATAATTGTTGACAACAAAATGTCAAAGTGGCGTGGTACTTATATATATGGCTTCATTGTCTAAAAAAAAAAACACCTTTGAAAATTAAATTAAATTTAACTTTTCATTTTCAAGGCTTTTGCACAATTTACCTTAAATTAATATATGTCATAAAAAGAGAATACTTTAAATTCTTTTTCTTATGTATTCAAATAATTGTCAACAAATTATTTGTGACTTTTTGTCCTATCTCGGTCCGTTTACCGTTGGAGACTGACGGTAGACTGTAAATCAAAATGTGTATGGTTAATGACCACCGCAGATAAACAAATTCTTAAAAAGTGAAGTATTTTTCTTATCCAGAGTTTTGAATGGAGATCCACAAATTCTGTAAATGGCTAAATCTCTTTTAGTTTATCCATATATATATATTGAATTCAAAAAATTTAAATTAAATACACAATTCTCTATCTATGTGTATGCATATTTCATCTATTAATATGTAAATGCTGATCATTCCGTCTCTTTACATGTTGTCTGTTCAACGTCCCCACCTAAAAAGAAATGTTCCATGCACATTTGAAATGATCATATAGAACATGAACCACTTACCATTTTGGTATCAATGTGTATTAAGACAAATGAACAGATGAGTGGTGGCATAATGTAGGTCACTTCCTTGTCCATCGTACAAACAAGATTATCCACTTACACGTGTACTTTGTTAAAAATAAGTTAAAAACAAATACGCAATTAAAATGCTAATATACAGACGATTCTTGTAATACATGCCACAGAAATATATTTTATTTGAAGTGTCAAATGCCTCGATTAACACGAATCTCGTCGCTTTTGGTCCCCTTTCATATGGGTTTCGAAAAATATAATTTTCTTGTCGGTTTAAATGCCACTAGTTTTGAATGGATACCAATTATCAAAAGTTTTCCTGGATATTTATTTACTTTGCTCATGCGGCACTCTCTGAGTTGAGGGTAGTTTGTAATGTCCAAATTCTGACCGAACGAAAATGCGTACTTTAACATCCCGCAAGGCCGCATGGATACCTCTCTCGGCATGGAGTTGGAGAAAATGTAGAACAGAAAGTCTCAGGACAAAGAGTCACAATTCAGTTTTGAGAACAAGAAAACCAAATTTAAAAATATTTATTTTCGTTTTTTCCTTATATTATATTTGAAGCAACTTTGTAATTGTAATTTATTAAATAAATATCAATAATGATCAAATAATTGTTGACAACAAAATGTCAAAGTGGCGTGGTACTTATATATATGGCTTCATTGTCTAAAAAAAAACCACCTTTGAAAATTAAATTTAATTTAACTTTTCATTTTCAAGGCTTTTGCACAATTTACCTTAAATTAATATATGTCATAAAAAGAGAATACTTTAAATTCTTTCTCTTATGTATTCAAATAATTGTCAACAAATTATTTGTGACTTTTTGTCCTATCTCGGTCCGTTTGTCGTTGGAGACTGACGGTAGACTGTAAATCAAAATGTGTATGGTTAATGACCACCGCAGATAAACAAATTCTTAAAAAGTGAAGTATTTTTCTTATCCAGAGTTTTGAATGGAGATCCACAAATTCTGTAAATGGCTAAATCTCTTTTAGTTTATCCATATATATATATATTGAATTCAAAAAATTTAAATTAAATACACAATTCTCTATCTATGTGTATGCATATTTCATCTATTAATATGTAAATGCTGATATATGCATTGATAAACTGTAGTCCAATCTCTAAGGTGCTTTATTCTTGCAATTGTAAAACAAAATTAATTATATACATATTTATCTAGTAATTGGTTGCTGTGTGTACATGGGAGAAAAATATCCTTTAAATATCTAATCAGTTGGGGCTGCATTTCATTTTTATGCAGCTCAAAACACCATATCTGTTTAAAAAGTAAAATCACAAAAATACTGAACTCCTAGGAAAATTCAAAAAGGAAAGTCCCCAATCATATGGCAAAACCAAAAGTTCAAACACATCAAACGAATGGATAACAACTGTCATATTCCTGACTTGGTACAGGCATTTTCTTATGTAGAAAATGGTGGATTGAACCTGGTTTTATAGCTAGCTAAACCTCTCACTTGTATGAGTGAATAAAGGGGAATAATCCTTACAGAAATTGATTGTCTCCCATATTACTTTCTCTTCCATGTGCATGCAATAACTGTTCAGTGTTCTACCTTTCATTCTACCATGTCAATTATTATAGTGTAATGCCATAGGTCTTAACCGTTTACTGTTTAATGAGTATGTACCAATAAAATATTTGTATTTTTTTTTATGCATTTGTGATGTATTTCATTTCATTATTTCATTGTTTTAACACAAATCATTGTAATCATTGTATGAATTTTAAAACCAGCAAGGGTCCATAATTGGATTAATAAAGTATTCTTAATCTTATGAAGAAGACAACGAATGACAAAAATATTTTGAACCATTCACCTGGATGGCACAATTTAAGAACGCATGTCAATAAATACATCAGTTTCTGACCAACCTAATTCTTACAACGAACATTTTCTATACTTGCTAGACCTTAACATCTAACTCATTGAATAATTATATCTTGTTATAATCATCATGGTGCAAACATATTATATTCACCTCAGACATTGGTTGACAAAAATATTTGGACTGACAATTGCATTGGGTAATATCTATGGTCAGGAAATGTAATAATAATTGTGAACTGTATTTACTGTTACACATGTGTGCGCTCACTTATTTCTTTTTTGAAAATTAAGATGATTGTACGTCTGCGTCACAAGGAAACTTTCATGAATGAAATGAGGTAAGGAATCCTACACGTGATCAGTATCAAATCCGTGTCGTCATTAAAAATATCTTTGACATATTATGTACAGAGAGAACAGTGGGATTTATTTATAAATAATCCGTATGAATTGTGAAGGTGTCAGCCGACCGTGCAAGGGCTGTATAGCCAGTCAAGGTCGTTAAAAACTTCCATTTGTTGTGAAGGTGTCATACCACCAATTAAAAGTCCCTATCTGTTCAACCAAATTTTGCAATTTTCACAGCTTTCTAAATATTTTACCTTAAGTTTAACTTCATAGAAACTAGTTATATCCTGAATTGTACAGGTGTCACCTTTCTGCATGCCAATTTTCAACATACATTCAAAATCATATAAGAAAGAAGAGAGCTCTCGAAAGGAGGTACCACTAAAAATAACCCCTGGTTTTCTGGAAATCTTAAATTAGTATACCTTGGAGCACATTAATCCTCAATTTTAAATGCAAACTCCTAGACAGGTAAAATTTGGCTCAAAATGGTCTTAATATATTTCTCTTTCAACAAAAGTTTCATTTCTGCAAATTTGTTGGTTAGTTTAGGTGAACAATGACATCAAATACACTATTTTTTGTCCGAGTAGGCCTACTTTCACATACGTATTTAACATTAAGTAAGAGTAACGTTAACAACTCGATGCTAGAAAAGCCCCGAATAAAAAAACAAACTGTCCCAGGTTTTATGTGCAGAATATATATTTGAAGGTTACTTCTGTCCTTGTCATTTTGTCACACTTAGGGACAAGTGTTTACATCGACCGACATAACAGACAATTCCGGTTTCTGGGAAGACACAGGTTTTACTGGACTGGATTTTTTTGGACAAGTAATAGTCAGCATTTTGGGAAGGGAAGTCTTAAGGTGGCTCGTACCTTTATTTTTTCATTACAAATTTTATTTATTACACTATTAGTAATTACTTTATGATATGGTAAATAAAACAACCCAATAAATCGATTCGGTTTGGCCCCAGATGACTTTTAAAATGTTTATATCATTGAAAAAGCCATTTTTTGGCATTAAATTTGAAATATCTTTTTTAACTCATCGGTGACCTATATGTTTTATTATTGTTTTCATATAAGCTGTACATAAACTAAATAATTGTAAAATTTAAGCGATTTCTGTAATTAGGTTATTTTTTTATTTCGATATTGCCTTTATTTCTCCTATTAGCTCAACAGAAAAAAAGGACATTAACAAAAATGTATGCTTCTTCGAGGCAGATTGTGAGCTTAAATGATATATAGCGAAATCCTATATTAGAAAAAAAAAGATTTATACCCAGGAGCCCCCTTAAAGTGAATGTTCTCACATTTATTAGTACTGTAGTCCTGTCATGTAAAGTTTTCATTTTAGTGTTTTATTAAACGGTAAATAAAATGCAATTAAAGCGCATGGGTTGGCTAGCAACAAAACCAGGCTCAACTCACCACTTTTTCTTAAAATGTCCTATACAATGTTTGGAAACTGGCAGTTGTTATCTTATAGTTCGTTTCTGTGTGTGTTGCATTGTCTTTTGTCTTTTGTTGCACTGCAGAGTTTCTGTTTTCCTCTTATAATTGATGTGTGTTTTTGTTTGTAACCCGGATTTGTTTTCTCTCAATCGATTAATGACTTTCGAACAGCCCTATACTACTGTAGTCTTTATTTAAAGGAACAATGAAATGGTCATATTAATTTGGTACCAGAATAAACGATAAATATTCTAAAATAGAATTACGTTTAACAACAATTCACAAGTTAAATTAAGTAGGGAAATGTCTTGCTGTGAGAAGCGATTTTAAGTATAGAAAATGGTTCAGAACAGCATATAAGATATTGACTTCTGATAATTTACATGTACCCAACTTTTCCATTACTACAATATTGATTCTGTATTTTGAACCCCCAAGGGTGACTGGGTAATATGAATATGGTTATTTGGTCTCCTTCCGACCGGCAATACAACGCTTGCTTAAGTGGGGCTTCCGTTTGGTTGTGCGGAATGTATCATGGTTGCAGCCACGTCCGTCAGAATGGGGACGGTAAATCCAATACCTCGTGTAAAGAGTGAGCCAAGCTTATTGCATGTTAAGAACCCTTGCAACAAATGGTTGAGGGGTCCGTAGGTGGCCTGTTGCAAGACGAAATTTCTGTTCCTATCTGATATACCCTCATTTTGCCAGTGGGAGTCCAAATTTCCCGCATGTTGTTTATTATTACAAACCTACCTAATGTATTTATTGTTAACTTGTTCTCGTCCTGAACATGCATGACATATTTGCCACTGGACGTTAAGCCACCAACAATCAATCTTTGCACGACTAAAACCCTGGCAACTACTCTTTGAGAGGTCTGTAGGTGACCTGTTTCAAGGCAAAATTTCTATCCCTATCCAATATACCCTCCTTTTCCAGTGGCAGTTCAAGTTTACCTAACCCTCATCCCGGATGGCCTTAATTACAAGACCTACCTATTATATTAATTCTTAACTTGTATTGCGTTAATTCCGTTGCATCGTGAATAGAGAGTTACTCACTCGCTGCACGTTAACCTTGCAACAATTCTTTGATTAGTCCGTACTTGGCCGTTTAGAAGGTTAAATTTCTGACCTTATTAAATGTACTCTCAATAACCAATTGCAGACCAAATTTTCTTGTCTATCTCGGGCGGCCTCTTATTATAGTACCTACCTTTAGTATGTATGGTTAAAGGGTACTCAGCCAATATATACATGCTTGAAGTATGTGCCACTGGACGCAACCATCCGTAGGAAATATACCGTAAATGCTTAGGAACAACCCTAATTATCCCGGACGGCTTCTTATTTTAGGACCTACCTTTAATGTGTTGTTAATTTGTTCTTGTCCTGTACAACATATAATAAATAGGTGTCACTGGACGTGAAGCAATTAACTGTATATTTGCACTCAATAAATTATATTGACGAGATATTTAAAACCCTGTCGTAGTTGTGCATATTTATGTTCATCATTGTCTTCGATTTACTTTCTTATTCCTAAGTTGCTGTACTTTTAAACTGAACGAAATTTCTACCTATAGTAAGAAACTTGAATTAGAAACGTGATAAATTTGACATTGAAATTCTTATTAATAAAATTAATTATTTGACCAAAAAAAAAAGACAAAAAAAAAATCACCTCAGAGAGTGCCAGTACCATGTCGGGGGAAAATTTTTTTTTCATTTGAGCCTAATCATCAATCAAGCTAAAATTGTTATACAATTTAGATCTTTTAAATGGCAAATTTATGTTCTGATATTCCACGTCATTGCATTTCGAATACATTTGATTTACTCTATATTCCGGTTCAATGGTTTCAACAGATCTGCCATTTGTATATGAGAAAGAGGTAAAGGGTTCTTGAGGATAATTCTAACTCACAAGTCGAAAATAACCTGACAACTGTAATGGCTTAAAAGGAATTAGGACAAACAACAGCACACAAAGTAACTTACAAAACTAAAATCTGAGCAACACTCACAACCTAAAGTTATATTACGCTTAAAAGGCCTTAAGCAATATCACAATAGAAAGAAAAATCTGAAATACCAAAAGCTTGGTTGGATGCCTGGTAATTCTGCATTAAAAAAATCATTATCAACAAACATATCTTTGTGTTTATCAGATTTGCTTTAACATGTTGAAGGTATATCAATAATTTCAATTACTAGTACTTCAAATATTTCAACCTGAGCAGATATAGTTGCATTGGACTGCAGATCTATATTTTGAAAATATGTCTCTGTTAGTTTAATTTTACCTCTAATTGTGTGATTTCCTTTTGGGAAATACAACTGTTTTGTCATTTCTAAAACTTGCCCCATCATATCAGAGATTTCCATTTCAAAGGATATAGGTCCACCACCCTCGTTTCCACGTATTTGGTGTTGGGTTTCACCTTCATGATGGAACGTCTGTTTTTCCCTGCGTATTTAATTCCGTTCAGTTTCTTACTCAGGGATGAACTACATCCCTCGTTTTCATCATCATTCTCATCTCCACTATTGCTTTGCGAAAATATATCTTACCTATCCCGGCTAATAGTTATCAAAGGTACCAGGATTGTAATTTAGTACGCCAGACGCGCGTTTCGTCTACAGAAGACTCATCAGTGACGCTCATAATTGATATTCATGTCAAAACCGAAGTGCTGACTACTGGGCTGGTGATACCCTCGGGGACGAAACATCCCTCAGCAGTGGCATCGACCCAGTGGTGTAAATAGTTATCAAAGGTACCAGGATTATAATTTAGTACGCCAGACGCGCGTTTCGTCTACATAAGACTCATCAGTGACGCTCATATCAAAATATTTGTAAAGCCAAACAAGTACGAAGTTGAAGAGCATTGAGGATCCAAAATTCCAAAAAGTTGTGCCAAATACGGCTAAGGTAATCTATTCCTGGGATAAGAAGATGCTTAGGTTTTACAAATATGTAAAAGCTATCATTGTCTTACAATCCCATTACAGTGGAACAAAACTTTCACCATTCAAACTCACTGTTACGAAAACAATATGCAGTCAGAGAATCTCAAAGTAAAAAAGTTTTGATATCCCATTTGTTCGGCAAGTCTTTTAAGTATAGTTTGATGCCTAATCTTCCTTTAAAAGGAACGATACTCATCAATAGATACATTTTGAGCAGGATAATATTCCCCTTCGAACTTTTCTTGTAAATAATCAAGATGAGGTATATTTTTATATAACCGGTCTGATTTATCGGCCAAGTCATCATCATAAAAATGTAAATATCTACTTATTTGAACAAATCGACGATATTAAAATCTTTTAGAAAATCCACGCAGTAACACGCTTGGAAATGGCTGTGCGGGATTTACAAGTTTGCAGCCACACACGTCCAGTCAGAATGAGGATGTTAAATCCAATGCATCGAGAGTTCAACGCTCTCGCATGTAAAGAACCCTTGCCAAAACTCTTTGAGGGTCCGTAGGTGGCGTGTTGCAAGACAAAATGTCTGTTCTATACATTATACCCTCATTGTCCAGTGGCTGTCCATCTCCACTATTGCTTTGCGAAAATATATCTTACCTATCCCGGCTAAAAGCTATCGTTGTCTTACAATCCCATTACAGTGGAACAAAACTTTCACCAATCAAACTCACTGTGACGAAAACAATATGCAGTCAGAGAATCTCAAAGTAAAAAAGCTTCGATACCCCATTTGTTCGGCAAGTCTTTTAAGTATAGTTTGATGCCTAATCTTCTTTATTAAGGAACGATACTCATCAATAGATACATTTTGAGCAGGATAATATTCCCCTTCAAACTTTTCTCATAAATAATCAAGATGAGGTATATTTTTATATAACCGGTCTGATTTATTGGCCAAGTCATCATCATAAAAATGTAAATATCTACTTATTTGAACAAATCGACGATACTAAAATGTTTTAGAAAATCCACGCAGTAAAACGCTTGGAAATGGGTGTGCGGGATTTACAAGTTTGCAGCCACGTCCGGTCAAAATGAGGATGTTGAATCCAATGTATCGAGAGTGTAACGCCACTACGTTAAGCAACCAACAATCAATCAATATTGTGTACCTTGTTTCGTCTTTAATTTGCATGAAATATTTGCAAATGGACGTTAAGCAAACAACAATTAATCCGGCAAAATATCCTTCCACTAATTGGAAAAGCGTAATCCGTTTTCAGTATTCGCAAAGCTCATAAATCAGTTCAACAGCACAATAAAAACGTTAGTCGTAGCCATTTGACAGCAAGTTTGTGCCCATATACTAGTACTTCTTATACCAAGCTTGTTACACAATTTATTTCAACAAGTTCATGTTTTCCTCATAATGACCTGGTCGAGGATTAACAATAGTTTACCATATTGTTCTACATTTGTTTACCTCATACTCAATGTCAATTATTGTTTTGATCAGCATGTCAAAGGAGTCTAGAAGAGGACGAGAAGACATCCAATGAGTTGGACCCAACAGGGCAGCTGCAGCTACCCTCGAGGAGAGGAATGACCAGTTGCAGATATTAAAAAATTCTTTCTATGATACGTTTACCTAAGAAATATAAATCAAGCATTGTTGTTAAATAGTAGTTCAGCTTTAGTTAGATATTTAAAAAAAAATCTTTCTTTTTCACAGCTATCAAAGTATCTTAACAAAAAATGATAAAAACAGTCATTGCAGGTAGAAAATATAATGACGAACTTGAGACTAATAATTTGTTTAACAAAGACTTATAGCTGACATACATGCTTTGTTCCGCTGCTGGATATAACTCGGACTAAAACAAAATCGGCCTATAACAAAATCGGACTATAACAAACTCGGCCTACCATTATTTATATGCAGAAATATATTGAACAAACTCGGACTACGATTAGTAGATTGTTATTTTTTTTACTATAATAAAAAAAAAGAAAAAAACTTTATACAATGTATATTAAAATTATATACGAATTTATGAGATTATAATGAATATTTTTGAAAAAAAAGACCATATATAAAAATGTATTAAATATTTGATATATGAGTTCAATTGATATGTTTAAACAAGGAATTGTATATTTAAATATACAATTCCTTGATTTAAATGAGGATAATTAACTTCTATTTGAAATATTATTGTGATTTATTATGTTTATTGACAAAAGATATTTTAATGATTGACGTGTGTTCGTGTTTTTATTGTGTTTAATCCTTGGTGTTTATGATTAGTATATAAACAAAGAGAAATTTGATTGACAGTGAATGGCTTCTTAACAATTTCACTAATCTGTAGTTCTTTATTAATGGATTCAGCAATTAAAAGGTAATTATATTCAAACGGTCACATCAAACAGATACAATGTTTTAGAAAGGCAAGCCGAGGCAAACATTTATTATACATAAATATAAAATAACATGAAAAAGAAAATCCAAATTACTAGCTGTTTATTACTACTGCCTATGTTTATACTCGTGCTTTTGCCTTTACAACAACATTCATTTTTGCATGTTATCTCAGATATGACCCCAAGGGTGACTGGGGAAAAGAAATATGGTCACTTGGTCTTCTCCCGACCGGCAGTAAAACGCTTGCTAAAGTGGGGCGTCCGTTTGGCTGTGCGGGATGTATCAAGTTCGCAGTCACGTCCGGTCAGATTGGGGACGTTAAATCCGATGCCTCGTGTAAGGAAAGTGCCACGCTCTTTGCACGTTAAGAACCCTTGCAACAACTCATTGAGGGGTCCGTAGGTGGCCTGTTGCAAGGCAAAATTTCTGTCCCTATCCAAAATACCCTCATTTTCCAGTGGCAGTCCAAATTTCCCCAACCATCATCCCATATGGCCTCTAGTATGACAAGACCTACCTATTGTATTTACTGTGAACTTGTTCTCGTCCTGAATATGCATGAAATATTTGCCACTGGACGTTAAGCAATCAATCAATCAATCTCAGATATGACTCAGAAGTCTGTATGTACTATGTATGTTTTGTATGTGCTATGTATGCTTTAATAAGTGTGCTTTGAAAATGACCATTTATATCTGCATGCTTTCAGTCTTAGATGATGACAAAATGCCTTCGAGTTTAGAATGTGCTTTATTAAATAGTATTACATTGTACAAATAAATAACGCCAAGAGTCCACCATACAAAGTATGATCAGAAACCAGAATCAAAGCGCGAAAGCGCTGTAAAGGCAGTTAATTACAGGTTGTGTGTATTTCTAGTCCAGTTATATCATTATCTTCCATAGAACAGAGGTGGTTTGTAGTATTTAAGATTTAGAGTTCTCTTGTACCTAGTTCACCTATATCTATAGTCTACTGTTTACAGTATATTTTCTGTACCTCGCCATGAAATGCATTTTTAAGACATAAGAACTTTTCCTTTTTAATGTAAATAAAACTATTTTTAATTATTGATTATATACACATATTCAATTACTCCTATCCTATGAAAAATAATTCACAAAGATTAACTAGTCTCCGTTCTGTGTGTATTGCTAGAACATCAAGTAACATAATGGTTAATGTACATAGTAACATGTCAACTCTTTTGAAGACAGAACTTTTTTAAAATTATCCCTCCAAGCAAAATAATTTTCAGTATAAACATGATAAAGTTATCTACCTGTATTAATGACCTAGAGACTCCCAAGAGCCTGTGTCGCTCACCTTGGATGGTTTATGTGCATATTAAACAACAAACACATATAAAATGACAAAATTGTGTTTTTGATGATGGGGATGTGTTTGTAGATCTTTCTTTACTGAACATTCTTGGTGCTACAATTATCTCTATCTATAATAAACATGGCCCAGTATTTACAGTTGAAAATATTTTTTAAAAATTAACAAAAAATACAAAAATTTATGAAAATTGTTAAAAATTTACTATAAAGGGCAATAACTCTTTAAGGGGTCAACTTAAAATTTTGGTCATATTGACTTATTTGTAGATCTTACTTTGCAGAATATTATTGCTGTTTACAGTTTATCTCTATCTATAATAATATTTAAGATAATAACCAAACTCTGCAAAATTTCCTTCAAATTACTAATTTGGGGGCAGCAATCCATCAACGGGTTGTCAGATTTGTCTGAAAATTCCTGGGCAGATAGATCTTCACTGAAGAGACAATTTCACCCTATGTCAGATTTGCTCTAAATGCTTTGGTTTCAGAGTTATAAGCCAAAATCTACATTTTACCTGTATGTTCTATTTTTGGCCATAGTGGCCATCTCGGTTGGTTGACCAGGTCTAACCACACATTTTTTAAATTAGATACCGCAATGATGATTTTGGCTAAGTTTGGTTAAATTTGGCACAGTAGTTTCAGAGAAGATTTTTTGTAAAAGTTTATGGACGACGAAACCAAGTGATGAGTCAGGTCAGGTGAGCTAAAAAGGAGTTTTTAATCAAGGTAACAATGACATCTGGTGGCCATAAAAGCTGTCTCTTTAGCATTTTAACCACTTCCCATATTTGCTTTTAAGACAATAGAAGATAATTATTCAATGCAAAAACAAAACTTACTTGTAAATATGAAATTCTCTTTACAGTATGAGTTTTTCTCATTGTTGGAGATTGTACAGTAGTACAGTCCTGTAACTGCTTATACCCATTTCTTATCCCCTTTAGTTTGATAAACTCCCAGAATATCATATATTTACATTGTGCCACATCTCCTTATTTTTATATGCATTACAAAAACATGAACAATTGTAATTCAAATCTATATATCAAAGCAAAATGAATTTCACTACTTTCATTCATGCATCCTTTGGAAAAATATAAGTTCTAAAATGACACAACCTATGTTTATTTATATAAAAATAATATTTAGTTTTCGACTCTTAACAGGTATAAACAAGAATGTGTCCCCAGTACACGAATGCCCCACTCGCACTATCATTTTCCATGTTCAGTGGACCGTGACATTGGGGTAAAAACTCTAATTTGGCATTAAAATTAAAAAGATCATATCATAGGAAACATGTGTACCAAGTTTGAAGTCGATTGGACTTCAACTTCATCAAAAACTACCTTGACCAAAAACTTGAACCTGAAGAAGGACAGACGGACGGACGAACAGACGGACGGACGAACAGACGAACGGACGCACAGACCAGAAAACACAATACCCCCTACTATAGTAGGTGGGGCATAAAAATGCACAGCTGTGTCATGATTTGTGAAATCTGTGCTGAAAACATAGGCATTTATGGTGTTTGAGTAATTCCATCTGTGAAGCTCAACATTAGCTCGTCAGTTGGTGGTGGACAGTTATAAATCTTTCCTGCAGGATGAATGTACATCTGTTCAGGAAAACCAATTTCACAAATCAAAACTTTCCTCTAGATTTCTCCTACAATATTCATCCAGTTTAGTTCTTTTGGTTTAACGGGACACCGTCCTGATTTTTAATTTTGAAAACCATTCAGTCTCTTGCTTACAAATGGTGCATGAAAATGGGATGGGAATGCATGGCAGTAGACAAGTCTCTATAAAGTGGGTATGTGCCCTGATAAAAATTGTATAACATTAGCTTTTTTGAAACTTGTGAAAGACTGGTGCAACACACATACCTAAATAACTAAAACATAGGTGGAGAGCATCATTCATGTCAATGTTTTGTTCCTGTTTACATTGTCATTGATATTTTTCAAGAAAGCCCGAGGCATGATAGCTCATGAATTCTTGTCATTACAACCGAAATTTACATAATTACTGCTAAAATAATTATCAGTATAATATATCTCTTGTAGAAAAACCATACAATTGTAGTATTAACCAAAAAATGTCAAACAGATGATATTGAATCGTAATCCCAAAAGTTATGACGTCTTGAATTCACCCCCCTTTTTATTCTAAAACGATAATTGCGGTTGCAAACAGACTTTGGTTTACTTGCATGGCGATTATATAAATAACAGTATATATTTCTTAAAGAAAATAAAGTTTTACCATGAATAGTTTCCTGAACGTAGTCGTTTTCAGTAGAATGTGCCTTGCAAACAACAGCTGATTGATATGGGTTCTACGATTGCATCGCACATGACAATCTACGTTTGAGCCATGGCGTTGATCCAACTTTTCCTTCTTATTAAGTCATTTAGAAATGCAAGTCCTCCTCTTAAATGACACTCAGGTACACACCAACAAGGACTAGGCATCGTTAATTGTGTGATTGTTTTGCAGTGCAAAAAACGGAAGTTAAGGACGGAACTGACTGGTCTCACTAATAAGAGACAAGAAGAATTTTAGAGACAAACAGCGACAAGAAGTTTAATTTAGTGACGAAGCGACAATAACTAACAAGGGACAAGCGAATCGTAATTCTCTCACGAGGCTATTCTCATTTGATGTGATAGGGTGAAGCTACACCTATCAAATATGTCCCTATGAAAAAGAAGAATTTCACTGTTAGAAAGGAAATGATATTGCATGGTTTTGATTCAATAAATTCTTTAAAAGGAAATTGAAATTTTTTTGTTTTGATGGCCAATTTTTAGCGTGTGCATAAAATATATTTTTTTTTTATATCTAATAAAAACTAATCCCTTTCTTCTTAATAAAAAACATATTTTTATCTATCAATGTACAGTAATATAAAAAATGTTTTATAACCGCCCCTATAATAAAAAATAATGCATGTTTTTTTTAATATCTATGGGGAATAAGTTGTTGCAATGACCTTTTTTTTTTATTTATGTATAGTCGCTATATAGTCTTCTTGACGCTTCTTCTCGCTAAATTAATTATATTGTCCCTTCTTATCGCTATTTTAATTTTATTGTCGCTTCTTATCACTTTTTGACGCTTCTTGTCTTTAATTAGTGGAACCCTATTCAGGAACGATAATTTCATATTTTACATAACTGAGACCGAAATAACTATAACGTCATACGGCTTCACGTACAGAAATACTTTAAATTGTATATTATGCAATATAATTCACGGTCAGTCGACTTTTAATTATAATATCATGTTATATCAACGAGTGAAATGATTTTAAAATATCTTTAGATCGCAAATAGTACTCGAAATTGAACGGACCTCTTTCCACACGGAATTCGAATAATGATAGTTTGTAATCAGATTGACTGCTTATAATGCAAAAGACACATTAATAAACAGATTTTTAAAACGAACAATACACACTGATCGTTTCTTTATTTCCCAATGTAAATGAAAGGAACAAAAACCAATACATACCACAAAAAGTAGAGGAGATATTTAAACATTTCCGGATCTATTTCTTGCAAAATGACCCCCAGCAAAGATTTGCGTAAGGAAAGATGAACCTCATGACTTGAAAGTCAGGCCTTAAAGGACTGCCTTTAAAAACTACAATTCACTAAATTGTCTTATAATAACACAAGATTTGTAATACAAAAAAAACAACAACAAAAAACTGAAGTTCAGTTATAGACAATACAAGAGAAGACATATTTAGTTGGATATTTAGTTCCCAATTTCGTGTAATAACCGGTAGTTTTGTTCTGACTTGGGTGATTAGATAGGTGTCAACAGTACATGTGCCAGTGGTTTGTTTAACTTATGGTGATTAAAAAGGTGTCAACGATACACGTGGCATGCTGTCATAATCAATTACGGTATGCATATAATAAAAAATTATTCTGAGAGGGACATTATAACAAATAATAATACTTAAAAGACAAATCAGTGGTGAATTGTCAATATATCAATATTAAATATTAGTTTTTTTGTACTTTTATTTTTAAATATATCTTGTTAACGTATATTTTCAATATTAGATAGAAGTTTTTTTGTACTTTTATTTTTAAATATATCTTGTTAACGTATATTTTTTTTAATTAAATGTTCAAAAATAAAATATTTAATTAATTTTAGATAACAATTCATTTTAAATTAAGAATTGAAAATTAATTTCAAATAACAACAACAGCCAACATTATACTTATATTCTTCTAGTAGTACGAGTTTGGTAGAGTCCGAGTTTGTTAAAGTCCGATTTTGTGAGGCCGATTATGTTATAGGCCGAGTTTGTTATAGTCCGATTTTGTTATAGGCCGAGATATCATGGATTCCTTTGTTCTATCAAAATATCAAATTGTTAGACCACTTGTAAATACAGTCTTTATGAATTGTTTACACTTTTTCAGGAAGGAATTTCTCGTTTAACGGAGGAAGATCTGAGGAGACTTGTGAGTACCATAGCTCACCTATTCTTCGTTAAAGTGTACATGTCAAAAAATAAAGCTGTGAAAGTTAAAACCTTTTAATTGATTTATCTGTTTCGTTTTCGGAAAGAACAACTATTAAACTAACAATGTGCAAAATTTAGCGACTCAGGCTCAAATGATAAATATTTTACACAATTTTACATCAATGCAACAAAACAGTAATTGTAATCTACGTTTCAACAATATATCCAATCTAAAAAACCTTTATCTTGAAAATGTATAATACTTATAAATTTTGGCAAAAAAAAAAAAGATTCTTTGATAATAAATACTGGGGCATCGAAAAGGGTTATACGAAAGGAGGTTAATAATAAAAAAAAATAACATCAAATGCTTATCGTATTTTTGGGTTTGCAATGTAGTTTTACAAAGGCTTATCTTCCAGCTACTCTACAAACGTTACCGTCAGAAAGTTAAGTAGCCTATTTTTGTTACAGTAAAACATTGGGTTAGTGCTTCGACTTATTTCAGACCTGAAATGATTATGTTTACTCCTACCAATTTTATTTCAGATTGACTTCGGTAACGTAAATTACAATTGATGTGTCACGTAGATTACAATTTCACAATATCCAAACAATGACCGACACACAAGTAAAAAAATCAAATCTAAGTGATACTCTGTGAAAACAAGAAGACAAATATTTAAAAAAATGATGATAGACAAAATCCAAGTGGTGTTGGTTATCTTTGGACTAAAATGTAACCATAAATTGACTAACTCTTTTTGAAAAGATGTTTTTAGGCTTAAAGAAAACATTAAGCTTTATTTTGACAATATAATTTGATGGTGTTTAGTATATGTAGAAAGTTGTAACATAAAATTTGAAAAGGCATTGACGTTTTACTAATAGTTTTAAGAAAAACACCGGTAACGTAGATTACCATATTTCCATCAAAGTTGTTATAAAAATCAAAAGTTCATATAAACGGTATCAATGAAGCCCTTTGGTTAATGTACAATCTTTTTTTACAAAATACAATGAAAAATTCAATAGACTAACAAAAACACAGTCCTTGTACAATTTGCTTGTATTTATTAAAGTTATTTCATTTTTTTCAGTATTTTCTCCTTGTCACCAACGTCGATTTGGAAACTTCGCCCACTTCTTCCCACAGCACTGGGTTCTATGATTTGGCAAAGTATATCCGTTCTTTTCATGTTTAGAATATCCGGCGGTAATGGCCATTTGAACAAAGATTTCGAATCATTAATTGTTCTTGTAGGTCGTAGAAATTTTATTTCAAGTTCGTCATCTGAATCAATTGTTATTACTTTACCAATGTGCCATTCGTCGTCATATATTACTGCAACCCAATCTCCTTCAACAATGTCCTTACTCGCATCTTCGGAGGTCACGGCATCATCTTGTTTATACCGATTATCACCCGGTGTCGTTGTTTCAGGTTCATCGTGCTCGTCCCCCTGTGTAACTGTCAGATTGGTTTCTACGTTTTGCTCAACATTTCGCCTTGATTTTACTATTACTCCTTCGCTGTAATCATGTAAAGTTCCAACAATACAGTATTCACAATAGCATGATGTTGTGCATGTTTTGACTCTTCCTTTAGAAACTGATGCAACTTGATGGACCTGCATTGTTCCCTTCAAAGCGATGAGTGACTTGTTGATTTCTTCGACTTCCTTTCTACATATATCAATGTCCTTTGAAGACACGAAGCGATAAGATGCACTTTTATGCAATGGTCCAACTTTTTCAAAGTAATCTGAAGCATTTTGAACTACGATCTTTCCCTGTCTGATGGCTAAGTCGGCTGTCCTCTTTGACGTACCCCCTATGCCATCACATGGGCCTTTCCCATGTCCTGTCTCAAAGTAGTTCCAGATTGCCTGAATTCCTAACAGATTTTTATGATCAGACACGACATAAAATGCTGACTTATTTCGGTATTGTGAACTAGGAGAATCCGTCCAATAATGTACCATTTTAATATCGTTAACCGCTGCTTTCATTTCATTCACAATGTCTTTGATGAAAGCATAAACTGCCCCAAAATTGTGTCCTAGATCATCAGAAACATATACAAAGTTTTTGTGTTTCAAAGTGTCTGAGTTTTCTTTAAAATAAACTACAACAGGATGCAGTGTAACAGCAGTACCATTCCAGTATGCACTTTGCACCTCGTCTGCTGAACTACACGCAAAATTTTCTGCAAAGTCCATCTGGACAAGAATATGACCTGGAGGTAAGTTTTCCTTAAGGGTACTGATTGCGGCATACTGAGCTTTGACTCTTTGTACATGTTGGGAAAATTCGCAAATCTGTTTATTCATTATTGAATTAAAGTCTTCTTTCTTTAAAGTTTGGTCAACGATGAGTGTTTTCTTCCTTCCGTCTGGCATGTCTACCTTTTTCCACTGACTGAAGACGACTTCGTCATCTAATAAGGAGCTAAGAAAAGTGTTGGCAGGAGTAGTTCTTAGTTTTCGTATGAATTCATCAGGGTTCAATGGCACCGATGCGCCTGCTTTTTTCATCGATTTTAACGCAAGAGCCATATTTTGATGTTTCTGACAAAGGCATTTATTTCTACTGAGATACCTAGTCAGTCCTATGTTCTTTGGTCTCTGTGCAAAAGCGAGAAAAAGAAACATTACTTGATGTTTCTGTTTTATATTTAAGATGCAGAAACGCCATGTTATCATTTAGGATTCTTTTCTGAACATGTCCATCTTCCGTTTTTGTTTTGTCATTTTTACCAGGCATCTCCCTGCTGTTGTCATCTCTTTCTAGGAATGTTAATATATCTTTGCGAAGGCTCTCACGCTTAATGCGGTTCCTTATTCTTTTCCGTACTTTTGCCCAATCTTTTTTTCGTTTTTTTACAAGACGACTTCTTCTAATGCCTGTACTTTGACTAAGCGTCTTTGTGAGCTTGTATTCTTTCAGTTTGCTGCTTGATACAATACTCGTTACAATAGCTTTTGATTGCTGGTCACTTTTGTTATGACATCCTCGATTTCATCTGTCAATAGATTTGCTAAGACAAGTTTGTTCTTCACAATTTTGGGAATTTTGCTCGGTGACAAGCCTTCATCTCTTAATTCTTTATATGTCCTTTTCCTAGGAGTAAGTTTTTCTATTCCACTTTTTGATGAACTCGGGCCATCATTTCCATGTGTGTCATTTCCTGTTTCTTTATCTTGTCCAACATTTTCGGATGGTTTGTTTTGTGTAGTTCTCTTTACAAGTCTTTCGTACCTTTTAGAGACGGTTTTGTATTTTCTTTGTGTATTAATATTTTCACCTTTCAAGCGTTCGATTTCCCGATTGCATTTGGCGACTTGTCTGCTAATTCTTTTTCTAGTACGATTTTTCGGATTTTGACATGGTAGTCTGACTACAAGTGGAGTTGAAATGGGATTATCTGTGCTTGAGCTAACGACTTGTTCTTGTTCTTGTGATGTAGATTCAACTTGCTGAGATGGCTGGCTTGTACTTGGTTCAATAGTGGATTGTCTGTTGCGTTCTCTATGTTTTTGAACAAGCTTCCGAACTTTTTTCCTTCTCTTCTCCTGGTCAGTTTTTGACCGATCAGCTATGGGTACATAGTATGCCTTGGTCCTCTGTCTTTCCTTTTCTAGGTAGGATTCCCCTTCTTGTTGTTTCTTACGGTCCCTATATGCTTTCTGCTTCTCTGCCTTGGTCATAGGCATCCTACAATACAAAGAAGTAAAAATGTAATCTACGTTACCTTACATAGTAATCTACGTTACCATACATTATAAGGTTTTATTCGATATAATTTTAAAGTTACGAGTGTGTTATTTGTAATCAAACATACAGTGAATGTCTCCCAAGAAGGACGAAGTAGACAGGCAATTAATAATAAGCAAATAATAAGTATAATCCATGGTTTTATTGCTTTGGTCTTGTACAAAATGTAATATACGTTACCTTTACAAAATCACTATCTATTGTATACTTGTATGAACACAATTTTAATTTATGATGAACTTGAGTCTTACAATATTGTTTTCTATGTTTCATGTAAGTTTCTGTTATGTAGTGTGTAAATATATAAAGTAACACGCACATGAACTAAGGGTAAACAGAGAAAAACAATGCAAAATTCTAACATGACCTCTAGAGATTTAGTCTGTTTCCAAGGTGTCTATCTTTTAATAATTAAGTAGCCAGGTAAATAGTTATACAAATATATGTTTTCTTTTATAAAATCAAATAGTCTTACCTTCCTTGGTTCAACAGCGGCAATAACTGTAGGTATATTAATGCAGTATATATATTTGAATTTTGCTGCCCTTGAAACTTTTCAAAACATCGAAAATGACGTAAACAACGTAAAATCCACAACATTGACGGTGCGATAATGTCCCAATTACGTGTCTCCAACAAAAAAGACTATCGCTGTTCATTCCTATTTAACTGTTAGTATAAAACCGGAACGTAAATTACACAATTCATTCCATGACGGTTTTTCTCAAGAAAAAATGTTACGAAGCAATGATTTTAGGGGGGATTCATTTAAGCTTGATAATGGTTGAGTTATAATTAATCGCATTATAGGCAATTGGATAAAGTTCTGCGAGATTAAACAGAACGTAGATTACTTTCTTAAAAAAACTCTTGTATCTACCTTTGAATGACGTGTTGTACTTATGATAACATAGAAACTGAATTAAAGTTTTTAAATATATGATTGTTTGCAATATTGTTTTTAAGTATTTTATTATTTTATGATCATATCTTCTCATAAAAATTACGAGCGAGGTGTTCGAGTAACGTAGATTACCAAAATCAGGCGACAAGCTTTAAAGTTCAATTACGCTTATCATGATACTTAATTAAAACTTTTTGGAAACTCTTATTTTTGGTATAATTACATATTTTAATATGATAAAGCTGATACTGTTCCATTATTGTGACAATATCGCGGAGTATAAAAGTCTTACCTTTAAGGGCGACATGGAGATTTTCATTAAGTATAGCATATTCATCAATATATTTTTTTTAATTTACAGATGTTTGACTTAATCATCTCGCCTAAATGTTAGATATTGTGATTGATTGATTGATTGATTGTTGGTTGCTTAACGTCCAGTGGCAAATATTTCATGCATATTCAGGACGAGAACACGTTCACAATAAATACAATACGTAGGTTGATACAATAGAGGCCATCTGGGATGATGGTCGGAGAAATTTGGATTGCCACTGGAAAATGAGGGTATATTGGATAGGGACAGAAATTTAGCCTTGCAACAGGCCACCTACGGACCCCTCAAAGAGTTGTTGCAAGGGTTCTTAACGTGCAAAGAGCGTGGCACTCTCTTTACACGAGGCATCGGATTTAACGTCCCCTTCTGACCGGACGCGACTGCGAACTTGATACATCCCGCACAATCAAACGGACGCCCCACTTCAGCAAGCGTTTTACTGCCGGTCGGGAGAAGACCAAGTGACCATATTTCTATACCCCAGTCACCCTTGGGGTTTTAGATATTGTGTACTTATACATTGTTGTACTAAAAAACAATGATGTTTTATCAACTATTTCCATATTTTTACTGACAACTGTCGGCGACCATTAAAAATGCAAATGTGCTCTTTAACGAAGAATAGGTGAGCTACACAACCCTCCTGGATTTTTCTTTAATGTCCTGGACAACGAGAAGGTGCAGACCAAGTCTGAACTGCTACTCCCGCATTCCAGTACGTACCTAATTTTAATTGAGCTTCATTTTTTTTAAATTAAAAAACAGACAAAAGGCCTTAAAAGAAATATCCAGTATGCTAAAGGAACAAAAGGAAACAGTTATGCAAAGCATGTTGTTGCAGTACATGTCTTCTGAACATGCAGAATCATAAGACAAAGGATCATTTATCGTCAGACTTCTGCCTTGGAGGTCTGACGATTTTGAGAAATTAGTAAAAAAAAAAATAGACCAATAAGGACCGTTTATCGTTAAACTTCTGCCTTGGAGGTCTGACGATTTTGAGAAATTGGTAAAAAAAACCTAGACCCATAACATGATAATAAACTAACAAAGAGAAGCAGACGACAGCATAATAGTTGAAAGGTTGGGGCAGTTTCTACAAGGAAAAACAAGATGTCGTGCCAGGACATGACTAGGAGTTTAAATAGTGTAAGAAATAATGTCAATGATTATACTTTATTTGATTTAAGTAAAGAGTAAATGTAACATGTAATTGTAAACAATTTTACACAATTAAATGTCCAAAGGTACAACAATAAAAGCGGCTGACATTTTCCAATTTTTATACTAACATATGTCATCACGAAATCAAATAGATGAGAACCGAAACAACAAAAAATACCCCTTCATGTCAGAATTAGCATACCGTCTTCAACAAAAACAAACAGTTCGTTTAGTGAACGCATCAATGTAAATATAACGGAATTTGATAAGACTGTCATCAAAGTGAGAGGGTTAGCGCTATAAAACCAGGTTTAATCCACCATTTTCTACATTTGAAAATGCCTGTACCATGTCAGGAATATGACAGTTCTTGTCCATTCGTTTTTTATGCGTATTGTTATATGATTTTGCTATGTAATGATGGACTTTCCGAATTGATTTTCCTCTAGAAAAAAAAAGTTCAGTATTTTTGTGATTTTACTTTTTTCGTAGCAAATAGTAATGTATAGTTAGTGCTTCTTGAAACAACAGTAGTGTCGTAATAGGCATTACTATCTACAAAAAACACGAACAACGAACCTAGCATAACGGAAATTAAATGTAAACACTTCGGCAACATACCATGGATGCAGATGTTTTCATTGCACGCCTTTTTCCTCTGCTATTGTGTTTCATGTCTGTCTAGAGTCAAGAATATTACTACTATTATGTCAAATAATAGAACTTTAACACTACGAAAGTAGACAAATCATGTACAAATTTATATATACATTAAGTTAAACATATTCTTAAAACATGTTCAGTCCACCAAAATGGACACAGTCTATGCGTACATAAAGACAGGTAATGGCTCTATCGTTCCTTCCACCAGAACACATCCCATATACCTTCCGTCAATTAGATGAGAACGAGGACCATCCAACAGTACAGAAAGTAATGAACTATCTCTACAAAAACCTGGATACGGAACACTGTATTCGACATTGACTAATGGTGCGTGTGTATGTCCTCAATCCGTACCAACAACGACGTGGAGGGGTGGCATAACAGTGTCAACACTAGTGTTTGCACCAGCGGCCAGTACATTTCGTTCCTTTGTAACCGAAGGAAGCCTCCGAAATTCCGTTACAACTAACTAAAGATGGTTTCAGACACCTAAAGACCCCCAGAATAGTTATTGCAAGTGTTCTGAACGTGCAGGTATCGAGTGTTAAGCCCCCTTTTGACAAGACGTGGCTGCGTACTTGTCCATCACCAATGTCTAACCCAGCTTATGCACAGTATGGCGTACCAACAAAAATAATTGACTTCATTCGCTTAATCAGCCTTGCAACGGTATGCTTATTTACATGGAATTACAGTAAAAGAAGTGCTAGTGGGTCTCGGTATCTCCGTTCTAGAGGCGTGTGTTATTTTGTGGCAGATCTGGGCATCATATAAATATCTTAACAAATGAAAACGGCAAAAGGAAACTAATTCTAGATCACTTCATGATTATGTTTAATTCGAAATAAAATATAAATCTGCTGGAGAAATATTTTTATTGATATAGTTATTCTATATTTAGTGGTAATTGCTGTAGGTAGTTTAAGAATTGTCTTCAGTCCAGATGTCAAAATCATCATTTATAAAAAAAATGTGATTAGCATTAGTTTAAGTGTTATAAGTGGAAAATTTGGTAAAAATGATAATCAATAATTAAAATCTCTAAAAGTGGTTGCTTCTTAAAGACAACGGAAAAGTTGACAATCTTATTCAATCAATAAATAACGTTGTTCAATTTTATTTTATAGACATTCGTACATAGAATTATGACTGATTGGTTGTTTGTTGCTTCATGTTAAAGCAGCAACCATTTGATTTTCTGGGGGGGGGGACAAATTCTTTTCGTGACAAGTCGAAAACAATTTTTTTCTTTCAATTCTAGCATTACATATAGCATGAATTGTTCTATATAATAAGAATGTTCTTATCCCGGGCATAAAAACAATGCCGTATTTGGCGAAACCTTTTCAACTTTTGATCTTCAGTGTTGTACAACTTTGTACTTTTTTCACTTTCGATCTTTTACATCTGGGCGTCACTTGTAAGTCTTGTGTGGACAAGGCGCGTTTTTGGCGTATTGAATTTTAAACCTGATGCTTTTTGTTATCTATTAATCATGTTTTTCTTTGTCTAATATGTTCTATTAATTTGTATTGTAGTCCTGTAATATTATGTTGTCATTTCAATGTTATATTTAACTTTGCCATTTAAGTGCGAGGTTTGGCATGCCACAAAACCAGGTTCAACCCACCACTTTTATTCCCCTTTAAAAGTATCCTGTACCAAGTCAGGAAGATGGCCATTGTTATATTATTTTTCGTTTCTGTGTGTGTTGCATTTTAACGTTGAGTCGTTTGTGTTTTCTCTTATTTTTGAGAAATTGAGATAAGACGTGGCACGGTGCTTGTCTGTCCCAGATTCATGTATTTGGTTTTCATGTTATATTTGTTGTTCTCGTGGTGTTTTGTCTGATGCTTGGTCCGTTTCTGTGTGTGTTGCGTTTCGGTGTTATGTCGTTGTTCTCCTCTTGTATTTGATGCGTTTCCCTCGGTTTTAGTTTGTTGCCCCGATTTTGTTTTTTGTCCATGGATTTATGAGTTTTGAACAGCGGTATACTACTGTTGCCTTTGTTTATATAGTGGCAGCTGAGGATGAAACAACCATAGCCCCCCCCCCCCCCCCCCCCCCCCCCCCCAGAAAATCAAATGGTTGCTGCCTAAGTGGCAACTATCCAGTCACCCTTCGAATAAGAACTAAGAAAAATATATTAAAATCTTAAATCAAACTTTTTTTCATTTCTAAAGCATAGTCAATAGAGACTAAACAATATCAGACAGAAACACTTGCTTATGTTTGACAAATGCAAAGATATATTCCATTTAAGGAACTCTAAGGATCATAGAATATTCAACAGGAAAAAACTCTAGCCGTAAATGTGCCAAGATTATTCATAATCAAATTCAATCGTGGGAAGGAAGAAGTATATTCTATCATTTGATCCGATTATGTTCTCCCGTTATTCTGGTTGTTGCAGTAACAACAATGCTTATATTAACATGCGATATCATATATATACTATGCCGACAGAAACATGTACGTGGCCATGCCACGGCTTCCAGAGCTGAAAACAATCTTGCATATAAATTGTGTGCGTCATGATAGTATTTTGTCTCGCAGAAGTACCAAGACATTTATTTTAACTTAACTCTTTTCAGTACATATGAATTTAATTTGGACACGCTGAATAAATTCAATTTTGAAATGCAAGTGTAAAGACAGAATGCATGTAGGATTACTAAGGATCATAGATTACTCAACATCATAAATACATAAAACCTGTTTATGTGTGACAAGTGTAAAGACAGAGTCCGTGTAGGATTGCTACGGATCATAGAATACTCCACATCAGACATTCACAAAACTTGCTTCGTGTCACAAATGTAAAGACAGATTCCTTTTAAGGATTGCTTAGGATAACAGAATACTCAACCATCATACAGACACAAAACTTGCTTACGGTTGACAAATGCAGGGACAAATTATATATAAGGATGGCTAAGGATCATAGAATATTCAACATAATAAAAAGAAACTTACTTGTGTGCAACGAGTGTAAAGACAGAGTCCATTAAAGGCTTGCTAAGGATCATAGAATACTTAACATAAGTGACATTGGAAAACCTGAGAGATTAGAAGAAACAATCACATTCAGTGATGTCAAGTGTGAAGAACAGTCTGGTCAGGCTTGTTGTCCTTACTGTAATATTTGCAGTTAATTGTATAGATAAAATTGCCTGTTAAAATAGCTTCTGCCGGTTTTTCGTATATAATATAAATTTTAAAGTTCGTGTTCACATAAGAGGGAAAGACGTTGTCTCTTACCATCTAGTTTATCTTTGTCTGTCATATTTAATTGTGATTTTAAGTAGATAGTGCCGATTAAGCATTTTGGATATCTTCAAATGTTTTTATGTCATCCATATTGGCACAGATTCCAAATGATGTCTGATACAGGGGTTTCCATTGGCTAATTTCGAGTAAAGAGAACAAATTTAAATAATTAATTTCATTGGTCATTATGGTATAAAAGCGGCCGATTCGAAGTTTAGTTTGTCTCTTGATTAGTGACTTAAGTAAAGTCTTCTTCTCTCTCTTCTCTCAATATTTAGCCAAGATTTTGTCAGTGATTAGAAGTTTGATAAAACATTGTCCCCCATTTAAGTAGACTGGTTAAGATTAAAATTACATGTAGAATTTTATTTTGGAAAATTTTTAATCGTTCACCGCATAGTGTTCTTCTTATTCTAGATTTTATAAGAACATTGCGATGTTAATTAATAAAATTAATAAAAAAAATTACCCATATTCGTCCACGTGTGGCGGTGCACTCGACTTTCCGTAAAAAGGGTGTTCCGATATTTCAACACTTATATTACGTTAGCTACACTTCTTATTATATAAATTCAATTTAAAGAAATAATAAGTTTATTTTTGCATATTTTGTTCTTTGGTGCTCTATTTTTGTTGTTAAGAAAGTACCGATGTATTGAAGTCAAAATTGAAGACAACTTGTTATAGTTTTCTTTTGCCTTTTTGATATAATACTATTGATTTTGGATCTCGTTTACACTTGTTACTTGTTATATGTTAATTCATGTTATTTCTATATAAAGTATCTGAACTTAATAAATCTCGAGTCTTCTCTGCCATAACACGATCTCCAAGAGGAACGAACGAAAAACCTGAATTGCTTACACAGATGTTGTTAATATACATTTGCAATTTGCCACTATTAAAGGCATCCATCTTTTACCGCATTTTGGTGTAGAGAATTCAATAAAAGTACATTTACACTGGTTTAATTCAAAGGTTGTTGGTGTTGGATTTTGTTGGCGATTCTAGGTTCACATAATTACCCACGAGGGAACGGTGACTCTTGGACAACTGACCCTACTGTAAAATATTTATAAAGTGATACAGAGGATAAATGTATACGCATATATATTATTCGTACGTTAGCAATGGTTAGTACATTAGCTAAAACTATACGGGTGGTATAAAAAGGCCACGTCGCCAAAACAGTGAAAAAAATTGAAATTGGCCAAAAGAAACTTATCTAGAAAAACTAAAATGGATGGATATCGGGATCAAGTCAACGTGGAAGGTAGATATGATTCGTCGAAAATGCTTAGGTTATAAGCCAACAACTACGTCTATTAAAAGTCCTGAAACATCCCGTTAGGCCCCATACCCCCACCTGTTAATGAGTCGCAAAACCTTGCAAATCTGGCTGAAACAGAAGGATTATATCACTAGTCAACTGTTGATTTGATTTTTGGAGTTTAACGCCACTTTTAAGCACCATATTAAGGCTATTTCATGGCGACTAGTTTTACATTGGTAGAGTATGGCGGAATGCCCGGAGAAAACCACCGACCTTCGATAGCAAAACTGACAATCCTAGTCAATTAAGAATAGAGTCGAGTGCACCAGCACGAGTGGGGTTCAAAACTTGCAATCTCAGTGTTGACTGTCTAGTGATAACAGTAGTAACTACTTACATCACTCGACCACTGTTGTAACTAATACGCGTATTCATACGCCTGATAATGCACCTAATCTAAACAGTGAGGTACTCTTTAGGGAATCTGCGGAAGCTTCTACATCAGCTACAGAAACGATATCAAATATTACTAAACTGATGTTAAAACAATCAAACACAGAACATGAAACTGAAAAGGAATCAATCACACCTACAATAGACTCTGTCATTGATGTTCCAACAGACTCAGCTGCCGCTGATAAATCGACAAGAAAAGTCTACTATGCGGAGATCTACCAAACTTTGACTTTTTCGCACCCTCCATTAAAAAAAGCAGATAATTGATTGTTGCAATTGGTAGCTTATCGTCCGGGAGGTAAAGCATTCAAATCATTAAAATTATAGATGCGTTGCAATCTTACAATTACGTGTAGACCAACACATTATGGATAGATTAACAACCATTTGCAATTATGTATTCTGATACTGAACTGTCTGTTACCAACCTGATGTAAACAGTGAGGTACTACTTAGGGAATCTGACGCAGCTTTTGTATAATATTACTCAACTGATGTTAAAACAATCAAACACATGGAATGTAACTGAAAAGGAATAAATCACACCTACAATAGAATCGGTCATTAGATATTCTAATAGTCGGCAAACAGACTCAGTTGCCGCTGATACATCGACAGAGTCTACTGTGCGAAAGACCTACCAAAGATGGATTATGTCGCATTCTCCTTTGTAAAGCAGGTAATCGATAGATTGATTTTAGGTTGCTTAACCTCCAGTTGCATATATTTCGCACATGTTGAAGGCTTCTGTTGCTCATTAGGAAATTAAGTCTTTTGGAATCAGTATGCCATATCTTGAATGACTGCAAGAGAAACTATTGTAAAGTTGTATCATTGGCAATCTCATCATATCTTCTTTTTTTTAATAAAACAAATTATAGGATTAGGCATGTTTATTATATAGATATTTGTAAATATTGAATATTTTTTTAAGTTGATACCAGCAGAGATACCATCACGACAAGATCAAAAACAAAAGCACAAACAGAAACGAACTACAAAATATTACAACGGCCATTTTTATTGCTAAATTTAGAGACCAAATTATATCAGACAGGAACACTTGCTTATGTTACGACAAATGTAAGGATATATTACATTTTATGATCGCTAAGGATTATAGAATATTCAACATCACAAAAACAACCCTGCTTATATGTGACAAATGTAAGGACAGAGTCCATGTAGGATTGCTGCGGATCATAGCATACTCAACATCATACATACACAAGACCTGCTGATGTGTGACAAGTGTAAAGACAGAGTCCATGTAAGGATTGCTAAGGATCATAGATTACTCAACATCACAAGAGAAACTTGCTTATGAGTGACAAATGTAAGGATATATACCATTTTAGAATCGCTAAGGATCATAGATTACTCAACATCACAAGAAAAACTTGCTTATGAGTGACAAATGTAAGGATATATATCATTTTAGAATCGCTAAGGATCATAGATTACTCAACACCACAAGAAAAACTTGCTTATGAGTGACAAATGTAAGGATATATACCATTTTAGAATCGCTAAGGATCATAGATTACTCAACATCACAAGAGAAACTTGCTTATGAGTGACAAATGTAAGGATATATACCATTTTAGAATCGCTAAGGATCATAGATTACTCAACACCACAAGAAAAACTTGCTTATGAGTGACAAATGTAAGGATATATATCATTTTAGTATCGCTAAGGATAATAGATTACTCAACATCACAAGAAAAACTTGCTTATGTGTGACAAGTGTAAAGACAGAGTCCATGTAGGATTGCTACGGATCATAAAATACTCAACATCATACATACACAAAACTTGCCTCCGTGTGACAAATGTAACGACAGATTCCTTTTACGGATTGCTTAGGATAACAGAATGCTCAACCACCATACAGACACAAAACTTGCTTATGTGTGACAATTGCAAAGACAGAGTCCGTTTAAGGATTGCTACGGATCATAGCATACTCAACATAATAAAATGAAACTTCTTTATGTGCGACAAGTGTAAAGACAGTATATTAAAGGCTTGCTAAGGATCATAGAATACTTAACATTAATGACATTGGAAAACCTGAGAGATTAGAAGAAACAATCACATTCAGTGATGTCAAGTGTGAAGAACAGTCTGAACAAGATTGTTGTCCTTATTGCAATACTTCCAATAATCTTATCAGTTTCAAATGGGGGCAGTTTGTTAAATAAAATATTTGCATTGATTGTAGTTTTAGATGTTTACGTTCATATTATATTGATATAATACCTTTTTCAATACGAACTACGCCGCAAAAAAAAGATAAGAATATGTTGCACGATTCTAAATAAAACAACTTCGCCAGAATCTAACTGTGGTAGAAACGCTGTGTGGGGTAAGTATATATGCCATTCAACAATTTGCAATTTTGACGTTTTACAAAAAATAAAAAAAATGTATACTGTTTTCTTATTATAGCAACTGTATTCAAAATGAGAAGACATTGATCGCCTTGAGTAATTCATAATCATTGTTTATAATATTACACATTAATATAGTCATTATTTGCAATACATGTGTTTGACCAACTATGTAATTGATATACCATGAGCCTTAACCATTTATTGTTGATGAATTTGAATTTGTGAATGAACAGAAGAGTGGTGCCTCAATATGGGTCACTTCGTTGTCCACCATACAGACAGGAGTATCCACTTACAAATGTACTTTGTTTAATATGAAATAAACACAAATACACGATTAAAATGCTGATAGTCAGACGATGCCTTTGTGTCGCAGAACTGGCCGGAAAACGTGTTAGGATATACAAGCCGGGTAGATCGCATCACGTAGGGTTTACAAATTTCATATCAAGCAAGGAGTGTTGCCCCTTTAATGACGATATCAGAAGTATAAATAAGACAATAACCGCACGGGAATATATACTTCTACATCACGTGTAGTCATGTAATGTCCTACTTTGGTCCGTTTATTTAAGACTGCAGGGCTAATGTTGACAACGAATGACAAAAATATTTTTTGATGAACAGTGGCTCTGAAATACATATTTTCACGACAGGATGTAATCGACCTTTTACTTCCTACAAATTTGAAAGTTATGTAATAAGTAATAATATTGATATATATGTTTAGATGAGTTGTATATATATACGTATATATTTAACGAACAAGATTTGAGGTATTTCATAATCAAAAAAAATAAATTAAGACAAGCACTGGTTGACAAAAATATTTTAATCAACATTAGTTGTATGAAATATCCCTGCCCAATAAATTTAAGAACACGTGTGACATGGGTAACATCAAATAATTATGACCATACATCATTTTGCGTTGAGAACTGACTCAATTCCTATTATGAGTGAGCTATAACAGAGAATATGACACTGGCTCTAACAAATCCGTTTCGTCATATAAATATTCTTGTCATATTGTGTATATAGAGAACAATGATGTGTTTTAAATAATCTATTAAAACAACAGCTCTAAGCGACTACGAAGTGATTGATCTACAAAATGAGATTAGCAGTTTACGTGATCTCATGCGAACATTTGGTACAAATGTCTATCATTAATATAATAAAAAGCGAACATATCTCGTAAACAGCTGTAACCGGAGGCAATCATGTTTGTTGGTTTCAATCTGTGTTTAGATATATGAACTAGGTTTTTATGTTAGATACGCAAATGTCGACTGATTCCTTGAACGACGATGCCTAAGTAATGCCCATATATTTGAAATAAATTCAATATACCAATATAGTAGTACAGATTCGAAATCAAACCAAGAGATACCAAGATGCCTCACATAACAACAACTACTTCCGGGTTCTAGGACACGAGTCTCTGTTTCTTAAATCAGTGAGACGATAAAGTTTTCATATTTTAATGTACACTAAAACATATATATTTGCGCAAGTATATCTACACCACACAACATACAATATTCACAACAAATTATTCCCTTAACTAAATTCCCCTAAGTTGTATTTGCAAAATTATAATCTTAACCCTTATTTAAATGTAAAGTAAAATCCTATTCCTATCTTTATATTAAGTCCTACATATTAAATTAACAGGTTTTATTTCCGAGGTGTGGCGAAGCCAAAAAGGTAAAAATTAAGTCAAATGGGACAAATTATCTCCCTTACATTTAAATGCACCTACCTTGTTAGTCTCTTTAACAGACTGTGGCTCTCTAAATGATTAAGCAATTTGAATGGGTAAAACGTTTGTATATATAGTGCCAGAGCACCTAAATTTAGTAACAGAATAATATCCAATAGGATTTAAGTTTAGAAATCAAACCAATTAAATTTACCTTTACTAAGTTGTTATTAAAATGTAAAATGGCGTACTCCTAAAAGTCGAATCAAGCTTAGCCTATGTAAAATTCCGAGATACGACATTCGGAACCTCTTTAAATAGCAGCCATTTACAAACGAGAAGAATTTCTAAATAACATCATGAAAATACAGTAAATTATGGCGAATAAGTTAATTAAAAAGTATTACAAAGGGACAAGCAATGTCCGGGTAAATTAATTTTCATAAAAGTGAAACGGGAAATTGACAGGACACAGAGTAAGTAACCTCGGGTCTATTTGAAAAATATGTTTTGAAATTCCCGGCAAATACGTCGAGATAATTATAAAAAAATATGTGTCTCCGCTACATTCCCCCCACCTAAACCAATATATATATATATTGGTTTATACCAAACACATATATAAAATAATCAAGAAATTAATTAATCAGATCAATAATATTAAACTGTATACAACTAAAATATATATATAAATTTAAACAAATGTCACAATCAAATGTCAACTAACTGTTCATTTAGTTTTGATTCTTTACAACTAACACCAGTTTCCCCATCCTGTTCTACCATGTCCGTGTCCATATCTCTGGGTATGTTGTCACCTACTTCTACAACAACTGCTTCCTCTGTTGTAAATACTTCTTCCTTAATGGGTGGAATGTGGAGTCCTGGCGACATGTATCTAGGGTTAATGAGGGTCCTTCTGGTGGTACCATCAGCAGTTGTTTTTTGCTGCATACACGTTGAAATGGTGGTGATGGCACAAATGTTCGCTCAGTTCCATCCTGGTTTTGCTGGAATAATCCACACAAGCTGTGCATGGTAAAACGGACAATATTTTGGTGTGGAACTCGCGCCAATGCCTCATATATTGATGAAATTTTACAAATTTCCTACCATCGCAGCTGATGACAGGGCAACAGTAGTCCTTATGGAAGATTGGACGGATCTTTCCAGTAATAGGCACCTGCTGAGATTCCATTTCTGTAAAATAACAGCAACTTAAGTCACCAAGTTACAATACAGTAATGACAGTACTGTAGGTATATATCTAAAGTACATAAATAAAAATTATAATTGTGTTTTCTATTTGAACAATTCGCATATGTAAAGAAATAACTGTTTAAACAGTTTAAAGACTTGTCTCGACTTTTATTTTGAGTTCTGTTAAAAATGTATAACAGCCCTTTTATATGGGTCAAATGAACATCAAATTCATATATTCCTCAATCAATATTTTAAAATAATGATAGTCTTTTTCCTAGACTAAAGAAGTGTATATGTAGAGATTTTTTAAAGTCTAAATTCTTACAATGCAAATAATGCTGCTGACGAATATTAATTCACGACACATACATGTATAATTGTAACCTATATATATATATATTGTAAACATAGTGACTCAGTAGGTGCATTAAATCAAAATATTTGTTCTCTTCCCTTGATAAATTATAATTCAGATAAGCATAATAAAAATTAATGAAATACATACCAGAAACATGGACAAGAACTTACATTCTTATTAACTCCACTCAATTGTAAAGAAACCAATTTCATCATAATAAAATACACTGTCTATTATGATTAACACATTAAACTATTTACACTATATTACATCTGGAGAGTATCTTAATGGCTTCTTAGTGGCTCGACCACACCTGGATTGTCTAGGGGGTACTGGGGTTGTAAAATAGTATTATCTACAGGGTTATCTATGGGACCTTCCTCTTGATCTGAGTCATCAAAGCTAGGTTCTGGGGTAATATAATTTTCTTCCCCGTCAGATTCAGATTCTGATTCCCTTATTAATGACCAAGCTAAAGGAACTGTCCCTAGATAAGGTTTTAGGTGATCCACATGGACTATTATTTCCCTACTGTTTGGGTTCTCTTTAATTTTATAAGTAACTCCAGAAAATTTATGAAGGACTTTATAAGGCCCAATCCATCCTAAACCCACACAAAATCTCCTATTTCATAGTTTCTAGGTTTAATGCCCCTATCATAAGTATTTTTCTGTCTAGTGGCAGCTTTTGACAAATTATCTTTTGCAAAATTAAAAGTTATATCAAAACTATGTTTTAGCCAACTAACGTACTCAATAGGACGTAATTTTTCTTGAGACTTTGGATTTCCTGCCAAGATATCTAAAGGGTAGGCCATTTCCCGTCCAAACATCATTTTATAAGGGATAACCCCTGTGCTATCATGCTCACTTGCTCTATACGCCATGAGAAGATAGGGTAAATGGTCATCCCAATCATTCCTGTTTTTATTAACAAAGGAGGATAACATGATTTGTAGAGTTTTATTAAATCTCTCAACTAAACCATCACTTTGGGGTCTATAGGGGGTTGTTCTGGTTTTCTCAATACCTAAAAGTTGACAAACAGCTTGAAATAATAGAGATTCAAATTCTCTCCCCTAATCAGAATGTATTTGTTTTGGCATCCCAAACCTAGTGAAAAATTCAGGGACTAGTTTATCTGCAACTGTAAGTGCGTGATGATTAGGTACGGCATATGCTTCACACCATTTAGTAAAATAATCAGAAACAACTATTATATATTTATTTCCATTTTCTGTTATAGGACAAGGACCAACAATATCAATGCCTATTCTATCAAGAGGAAATCCAACTTGAGATTGCTGAAGCGGATAACGACCTAACCCAGGACCTCGCTTTGCTCGTGCACAAATAGAACACTCCTTAACCCATGAGCCTACATCTGAAGACATACCAGGCCAATAGAACCTTCGCCTAATGGACTCTAACGTTCTGTCTCTACCTAAATGACCAGCTTTTCTATTGTTATGAAGTTCCCTCATGATTTTAACTCTTTAATTCTTTGGGGACTACTAAAACCAGACTATTTATACTAGATTTTTCATATTGTTTATACAAAATTCCATTTACTATTTCTAGCAATTCCCAGCCACTCCATAGTTTCCTAACTTCATATGAAGAACCAGACACTTGTTCAAGACTAGGTTTTTCATCAGACTGAGTTTTTAATTGAATTATTTTAATTAAATCTGAATCATTTTCTTGCCATGATTTAATTTCTTCATTAGACCATATTCTTAACCAATTTGAAAAATCTAGACTTTCATTTATATCATCAGAGTCCTCAGTATGGGGTATTGTTTCATTTTGTTCTAGAATGTCCTCGTAAGGAATTGTATTGTCTAAATCCTGATCATTTTCAGCCATTAAAGGGTTAACTTTTACACCTTTATCTTTATCACACCCGGGACAATCATCCCTTTTACAAAGTCGATACGGTTTCCTAGATAAGGCATCAGCATTTGTGTGTTGACTGCCTTTTCTGTGTTCTATAATAAAATTATAGGATTCTAAAACAGATATCCAACGGGCCACCATCCCCTCTGGATTTTTAAAATTCTTAAGCCATCTTAAGGAAACATGATCACTCCTTATTTTAAAATTTTGACCTATCAGATTGTGTCTAAAATGTTTCATAAAGGTTAATACTGCCAAAAGTTCCCTGTAAGTAGTACAATAGTTTTTCTGGGTGTCACTTAACATTTTACTGGCATAGGCAAGAACTTTTTCTTCGCCATTTTGGATTTGTGAAAGAACTGCACCAATGGCATGTCCACTGGCGTCAGTATCTAAAATAAACTGACCAGTTTCTGAGGGATAATTTAAAATAGGAGCAGATATTAATTTGCCTTTTAGACATTCAAAAGACTCTTGACACTGTGTGGTCCATTCAAACCGTATCCCCTTTTTAGTTGAATGAGTGAGAGTAGAGGCAATTTCCGAAAATTCAGGAATAAAACGTCTGTAATATCCTGCTAGTCCTAAGAAGCTACGAACCTCATTGATATTTTTAGGGGTAGGCCAATCACGTACAGCTTCAATTTTTGAGGGATCACAAGCAATGCCTTCGTCCGTAATTAAATGTCCCAAAAATAAAACTTGATGTTGAAATAAAGAACACTTTTTGGGGTTTTAATTTTAAATTTGCTTGCCTAAATCTTTCAAAAACAAATTCCACATTTTCAAGTGCTTTTTCAAAAGTAGGTCCAAAAATGATAACATCGTCTAAATAACATAAACACCTTTCCCACTGATAACCTTGTAATACAATTTCCATAAGTCTCTCAAAACAGCTAGGTGCATTGCACAGGCCAAAAGGCATTACTTTAAATTGAAATAATCCAATATAGTAGTACAGATTCGAAATCAAACCAAGAGATACCAAAATGCCTCACATAACAACAACTACTTCCGGGTTCTAGGACCCGAGTCTCTGTTTCTTAAATCAGTGAGACGATAAAGTTTTCATATTTTAATGTACACTAAAACATATATATTTGCGCAAGTATATCTACACCACACAACATACAATATTCACAACAAATAATTCCCTTAACTAAATTCCCCCAAGTTGTATTTGCAAAATTATAATCTTAACCCTTATTTAAATGTAAAGTAAAATCCTATTCCTATCTTTATATTAAGTCCTACATATTAAATTAACAGGTTTTATTTCCGAGGTGTGGCGAAGCCAAAAAGGTAAAAATTAAGTCAAATGGGACAAATTATCTCCCTTACATTTAAATGCACCTACCTTGTTAGTCTCTTTAACAGACTGTGGCTCTCTAAATGATTAAGCAATTTGAATGGGTAAAACGTTTGTATATATAGTGCCAGAGCACCTAAATTTAGTAACAGAATAATATCCAATAGGATTTAAGTTTAGAAATCAAACCAATTAAATTTACCTTTACTAAGTTGTTATTAAAATGTAAAATGGCGTACTCCTAAAAGTCGAATCAAGCTTAGCCTATGTAAAATTCCGAGATACGACATTCGGAACCTCTTTAAATAGCAGCCATTTACAAACGAGAAGAATTTCTAAATAACATCATGAAAATACAGTAAATTATGGCGAATAAGTTAATTAAAAAGTATTACAAAGGGACAAGCAATGTCCGGGTAAATTAATTTTCATAAAAGTGAAACGGGAAATTGACAGGACACAGAGTAAGTAACCTCGGGTCTATTTGAAAAATATATGTTTTGAAATTCCCGGCAAATACGTCGAGATAATTATAAAAAATATGTGTCTCCGCTACACAGCAAAGCCCTCCTTGTCTAAAGTTTCTGCTGGTAAAAACTCCTTTTCCTATGTCTGGAGCAATTTCTTTAACAGCAAAGCTCTCCTTGTCTAAAATTTCTGTTGGTAAACACTCCTTTTCCTATGTCTGGAGTAATTTCTTACAGGGAATTGCTATTATGCAGGTTGCGGGTTGCAGGTGGCATATGAATAAATATTATGGCTTAGTTCGAACATTAACCGTAGTTACAGTGGGTCGATTCGTTTCTGACTAATTCGGTATACACCGACCACGTGGTCGATCTACACCGGACCAACCGTAGAAACGAACGAACCGACTATATACAATATGGCCGATTGCAGTGCTATTTGTGTGGCAACTTGTGTTGCCATGGAATTGATGGAATCTTCAGATGATGAGTCAAATTTCCTTTTGGAAAGGTATTTTATTTTTAAGAAATATACTACCTTGAGCTAATTTGTTGATTTTTCCTACTATTTGTTTGTATGTGTAAGCATGTGTGTAAAGGGGCGTGACCGGCATGTATACCATCCCCCTTCATTTTTATTGCTATAAAAATAACATCATTCGGGAATTCGGGATTTGGCCGATTTCTTTTCCTTACTTTTTTCGTGAATTCGAGATTCGGCATTTTTATTTTTTTATGAATTCGCTCCTGGACAAGTTTACCAGATTACCCTTCATAAAAAAGTGTGGCAGTTTATAAAGCCAGCATTCTCAGAATAAACAATTGTACTAAAAATAATATCAAATACATTTATCAAGCATATCAATTCTTCACTGTTCAACTTAATCGTTTTCCTATTGGATATTTTGAATATTAAATTGTATGTATCAGAAAATATACATCTTTATTTTCTTAATTTCAGTGATCGAAAGGATCGTCATAAAACACAGGACTTTTTCGAGTGGACAGTTCCAAGATATTTCCCAGATATGTTCAAGAAATTTTTTAGGATTTCACCTCAGTCTTTTGAACTTGTATGTCAACTGTTAGGAGCTAATGAACAATTGGCAAAAAGAACATATCGAGGGGGACGACAAGAAATACCATTGGAGAAAAAAGTAATGATCGTTTTGCGATATTTAGCATCACAAGAAACTATTTTAGGAATAAGCGATCGGTTTAATATAACTGTTTCAACATTTACCAAGTACAGAGAAAAGGTTGTTAACGCAATAAATGATCTTCTCCCCAGATTTGTTCAGTGGCCTGAAGAATTGGATTCTGTCGCAATAAAGTTTAATGAAATGGGGACATACGAATTTCAAAACATTATAGGGGCAATCGATGGAAGCCACATTCCGATTGAGCAGCCATTGGAATGTCCCAATTCATACTATAATAGAAAAAAATTTCACTCTGTAATTTTACAGGCCGTATGCAAAGACGATCTTAGTTTCGTTAACATTTGTGTAGGTATGCCAGGAAGATGCCATGACGCTAAGGCGTTTAAGCATTCTCATTTATCTGAAATTGGAGATGAACTCTGCAGGCAAGGACAATATCACATTCTAGGCGATGCGGCTTACGCACTAATGAGGTGGCTTATAACACCATTTCGCGACAATGGAAATTTAACAAGAGAGCAATATAATTTCAACAAATTTCTGTCATCCAAAAGACAGGTAATTGAAAGAGCCTTTGCTTTGTTAAAAGGACGTTTTCGTCGTTTGAAATACGTTAGCATTAGAGATATCAAGTGTATTTGAAAAATAATTTCAGCCTGCTGTGTTCTCCATAATATCTGCCTACAAAGTGATGAAGACATTGCTGAATTTATTGATGCAGAAATTGACGAATTGGACGCAAATTTAGGGGAGAACTTTCCAGTGAATGCAGACAATGGAGAAGGTATCTTGAAGAGAAACAATCTAACTATCGAATTAAACAGAGTCAACAGCTAATAAATGACAATAAACATTATTTCAACTTTGAAATGTTATTCAAACAAATACACCCATGATTAAAGTACATTATGTAGATTTTATTGGTTTTAGTGGCCTTGAGTTGTTTTGTATGTTTTAGCCGGGATGTTGTCTCTTTGACATATTCCCCGTTTCCATTCTTATTCAATAAAAATACTGAAGAAGATATGGTATGAGTTCGGATGAATAAGCAAATTTAGGTTACAGTAGGGTCTTAAGCACAAAGCTTTCAAGTTTGCTCACACTAAACAGCAAGCTATAAAGGCCCAAAATTACCAGTGTTCAAAAATTCAAATAGGAAACCAAAAAAAAAAAAGATGCAACATATGTTTGTCTTGATGCTGAAATGCTGGATTCAAGAATTTCATAAAAATCAAATAAAATCATCAGTTTGTGTATATTTAATAATAAGTATATTCTTCAGGTATACTCTGTAACAATAAAACAAATAAAACACATATCTGTGTGGAAACAATTAAACATAAAAAAAGTGTCAACAAGAAATGAGATCTGATACAGAGTTACATCTGGATCTACTTTTTTGCAATGTCTTTTATGACATCTATAAGACTTTTGAAGCATTCCATTTTTTCCGTGTGTCGCCTTTCTGATGCCTCAGCCAATAACTCGAAACGATCAGTTGTCTTCTTTTTCTTCTTTTCTTTAGCTATTAAGAATAAAATAATCATAGATTTTATAAATATATTTTCAAAATTACATCGATTCCAATCATATGGTAATGTACTTATTTCAGTCGTGTAAATTGACTAGTCACAAAAGTGGTTGTTATCATAGAAAGTAAGGATGCTGTTAATATATTTATCATAATTTTCATAATTTCATATTTTTCTGGTATTATTATTTTTGTTGTTTGAATCAAAACGTCTAAATTTGTGTTGTATAATACATGTAATTCTGATTTTTTTTTTGCTGTATATAATTTAATGTACATGCATGTAGTCCCTACCCTTTAGCATCCATTTTGACATCCTGAATGAAATTTAAACTCGATTTGTTTCGTCATCTTGTCACATGTTTGGTATCTTGGCGTAGTGGTTGGAAACCTAGTCAGGTAAGCAACTCTAATAAATCCAAAAGGATTTCATAAAAAAACCTCCCATCTCCCTTTGGTTTATGCTTTTTACAATGCTATTTCGGCATGAATGACCAGCAATGTTACACGACTGATGTAAAAGATACCCCCTCCAGGAATTCTTAGTGAAAGGCGTCATGAGGTCAACTGAAATATAAACAAATTTCTATATTTTTTTTTTAATTTTTAATCCAATTACAGATGTTTGCCTACATAAAACCTTATTCTAAGTTGTAGCCAGACATTTTGAAAGAAGGTGTGTATAATAATTTCATTTCTACAGCATTTTCACATAGGAATTTGACATCTATTCTGTAAGAAGTGTTGTGTGTTATGCCACTAATATTGGATTACAATTTTGCAAATATAATTTTTAGCTAGCACGTTTTAGTCCAACGTTTGGAAGTCATTGCATGTGTTTAAATGTACCCATAATAGTTTAGTTTATTTGTTGTAAAGTAAACTGGTAAAAAATAAATATTTTTCAAGAATTCATGTTCTAATTCAAAATACTAAATACATTTTCAAAAGTCATTACATGACGTGTTTTAATGTAACCATAATAGTAGGTTTTTTGTTGTAAGGTAAAATGGTAAAAAGTCATTTGTTTTACAGTTTTATTACCTTGAGGTTCAGGACATGAAGTAGACACTTTCATTTTTCTCTTGGAAGGCGTTGGGTTACTAGTTTCTTCCTCTTCACTGGAACTTTCAGCTGCAAAACAAGAATAAGATACTTATTTCCAAGCAATAAGCAGTTCAACGTTTTGAATCATTTTTCAAGAATTCTATTTCGATTTAATTGCTGCATCTTTTTTTAAAAAGTCATAATACCTATGTTGGTGCAATTCTAAATATCAATACATATACAAATTAATTTACGACAAAAGATTATAAAATGAATATATTATATTAATTTACCTCTAAATAATCAATACATGTATATATGAAATACAACCCAACTCTGTGTGAAACTCAGGTTGATTCTGTATATAAATGATATCATAATAAAAAAAAGTACCTTTTTTAGGCTTACTGGAATCCAACAGATATTTTGGTGGTACATCATGTTGGCTTTCAAACACTGTAAATTCTGTTGGGATTTCAATGTTACTCTCGCCACTTGTTTTTAGTTTCTTTTTCATTCTTTCAAATCTATCCTTCATACTTCTTATTTTGATCCTACACTGCTCTGGAGTAACTTGTATTGAGAGTTTTTCCGCAATCTCTTGGGATATTCTCACCCATTTATTTTTTATGAAGGATTTACTCTTCTCGTATTTATCATACAAATCAAGCAAAAATTTTTCAGAATCTTTAGACCATGTTGAGCTTGTCGATGGTATCTGTTTGGCACTTGTGCTGGCTAGGCTAGTGGCACTTGTGCTGGCTTGGCTAGTGGCACTTGTGCTGGCTTGGCTAGTGGCACTTGTGCTGGCTTGAGTGCTCATACTAGGCATATCCGTAGCTTGGCTAGATTCCACTCTCAGGATACTAACAGTTACCTGACCATCGACATAATCCCTTTCTTCCAAAAATCGGGACATAGCCTCTTCATCTGCAAAGTTCAAACACATTTTAAATCATTGAAGTTAATGACGCTAAATATTTTGATGACAACGCTGACCATCTAAAAGTACAAAAACCGATAAACAAATAAAATGCAAGCACACTGCAGTCGTATTTCGGACATGTATGTAAGCAAGTGGTATATATTTATTGTATAGCAATATTGATTCCCCATAAAAAGCAAGGTAAAAATATTCCTATATTGCACAAGTTCTATTTTGCACCTGATGGCTCCAGAGAAAAATTGATGATTTCATCAAGGACAAAAATCTTATTATAAATCCATTTGTGGCCACGTTTGTGGCATCATCTTTACAGAACCTAGTAATTACATTATTGGTTTTTAGTGGGGCCACGGTTGCTCATTTAAAAATATATTCTTAAGGTGTGTATTCGTTTGGTTATTTTGTATATAATAATTTAACCAATTTGTTTCAAGCATCACCAACTTACCTCCGCTTTCTAACTTTAGCAACGTTACTATGTCTGTTCTTACTATGAATTTTCGGAATATTTCTCCATCTTTGACAACAGAAATGATTGCAGTTTCTCTCCTGGCCGGCAACTTTGGAAGAACTCTGGAATTCAAAGAAAAGGTTCTTTTTAAAATTTAAATTGTTTAGAGAAGGGCGGATCCACAATTTAATTGCAGTTCTAAGGGGCTGTAAAAGAAGAAGAAAATTGAAAAGTCTTTGTGATAATTTGTGTACAAAAACAAGATGTCATGCAATTAAATTACAGTATATGCTTTCCCAATTAAAGGTATGTGGGTGCAAGTCCACAAATTTATGCTTTAACTCAGCACATGTATGTGTGATCCTCAGCAGGGGCGGATCTAGTCCAAATAATTATGACGTCTTGCAAGGCTTTTTTATATTTTTATGTCATAAAAAAGTTATAAAAAAGCCTTGCAAGACGTCATAATTATTTGGTCTAGGGCGGATCCAGCAATTTTCAAAGGGGGGGGGGGGGGGGGGGGGGGGTGTGCTAGTCCTTTAATATATAACCTCTGGAGGCGATAATTTTCTATTTACATTATTATTCTAATGATTTCTTTTTACTTATTTTGGTATTTTATATTTTTTTTACTTTTTGGTTGTTTTTTATTATCAATGTGCATAAAATAGGGTGCTTACCCAGGACAAAGGGGAGAGCAAAACATATGTCCCGATACAAATGCATTGATTGGCCAAAATAAAGGGGGTGCTACCCCCCCCCCCCCCCCCCCCCCCCCCCATGGATCCACCACTGCTCAGTATGATCATGTTTGATCATGTTTTAATGCAACATGCACCCAACACAATCAAGATTCTATTGTTAAATATATTTTCGTTCTTTGGTTTTACATGTAATTCAATAAATTTTACTTCAGATACATGTAAAATGAATTATTTACAAATTATTCCGATTTATTCTTATTTTCTCAGTCAAATTTTCCCACACTTACAA